>NC_133127.1:7245112-7335189 GCF_048418815.1 Hemitrygon akajei | reverse complement strand
AAATATCTAATACCAGAGAGCACGCACTTAAGGTGAGAGGGAGTAATTTCAGAGGGGACATGAGAGGCTGGTTTCCTATAGATTGCTGGGTCTCTGGAATGAGCTGCCTAGGGTAGCGATAGAGGCAGGAACATTAGAGACTTTTAAGAAATACGTACATGGATGTGAGGAAAATGGAAGGAGAGGGACAGTGTGTAGGCAGAAGAGAGTAGTTGGCTATTCGATTATTAATTTAATATCGTCAGCATACATTAATGGCCAAAGGGCCTCTTCCTGAGCTGTACTGTTCTGTGTTCTATATCTTGGGCCATAGAACATGGACGCAAACCCTTCCGCCCAACTAGCCTACACTCACCATGTTTTCTAGCTGAGCTAACCCCATCTGACCACATTTGGCCCATATATCTAACCACTAACCCTTTCCAATCCATGGACTGGCACATTGGCTGTCATATATCAAGGACATGTGTACAGGAGATGGGGGTGTTATGTTGAAGTTGTTTCAGACATTGACAAGGCTAATTGGGAGTATTGTGTGCAATTTTAGTGACCTACCTACAGGAAAGATGTCAATAAGATTGAAAGAGTGCAGGGAAAATTTACAAGGACGTTACCGGGGTTTGAGGACCTGAGTTATAGGGAAAGATTGAATAGGTTAGGACTTCACCGCCTGGAGCTTAGGTGAATTTAACAGGTACATTCCTGTACAACAGTCCTAGGCACATATATTTAGTGAAGGGTGCCTAAAATTTTTGCACAATACTGCATTTGTCAGTGTGGAGCAGAGGGTAAGTTTGTAAATCTGGCAGGGAGCAGAGGATGTTGGGAATGGCGAGGGTGGAGCGTCGTGGGAGGAGTGAGGGACAGGTGGCAGAGGAGGAGTGCCAGGGTGGGGTGTCGTGCGTGCAGACGCACCCAGCCCTGAGACACCAGGCAAGGTCATTTGATTCCAAACAATTGGTTTATTGATCATTACAGAATGGCTTTCTGGTGCTTCCCACTCCCTCCCCTCTCCCTCTCCCTTCCCTTTTTCCCAGCCATGACTCCCCTCTCTCTGACCCCTTCCCACTCTCAATAGAGACCCCTATCAGAATCAGGTTTACCATCACTCACGTATGTCAGGAAATTTGTTTTTTTTTGCAGCAGTACAGTGCAATGCATAAAATTACTACAGAACTGTACAGAAATCTCAGGCACCTTAGCTTTATACAAAATTGAGGGATATAGACAGGGTAAATGCAAGCAAACTTTTTCCACTGAAATTGGGTGGAACTCCAACTAGAGGTCATAGGTTAAGGGTGAGAGGTGAAATATTTACGAGGAACCTGAGGGGGAACTTCGTCACTCAGAGGGTGGTGGGAGTGTGGAGCAAGCTGCCAGTGGAAGTGGTGAATGTAGGTTTGATTTAAGAGAAATTTGGAAAAGTACATGTAATGGGAGAGGTTTGGATGGCCATGGTCCAGCTGCAGATTGCTGGGGCGAGGCAGACTAGGCTGGCGTGCAGTCGGTGTGCTGAGGGCCTGTTTCTGTGCTGTAATGCTCTATGACTTGATGACTATGTACATGTCCAATTTTTTTTTTAAATTTTGCTATTATACCAACCTAACCATTTCCTTTGACAGCTTGTTCCATAAATCCTCCACCCTCTGTATGAAGAACCTGCTTCACATTCTCCTTTACATCTTTCCCCTCTCTCCTTACACCTATGTTCTCTCGTTTTAGACTCCCCTTCCCTCAGAAAAAGTCTTTGCATACTCAGCTTGTATGTGTCCCTCATGATTATGTCTGTGTGTCACAGTAGCGTAGTGGTTAGAGTGACGTTGTACTGCTCGGTCATTTCAGAATTCAGTTGCACTGCTGTCTGTTAGGAGTTTGTATGTCCCATGAGTGGGGTTTCCTCCGAGTGCTGTTCTCACCCACATTCCGAACACCTACCGGTTAGTAGATTGGTCATCGTCAATGTCCTGTGATTGGTCTTGGGTTAAACCGGCAGGTTGTGGGTGTTGCTGCTCGTTGGACCAGAGGGGACTGTCCCGCACCATATCCCTAAAAAATATGTAAATCATTAACCCTTTATCAGTCAGCCTCCTTTGCTCCAGGATAACAGACCCAGCCTGTCCAGTCTCTCCTTATAACTCAAACCCTCTAGTCCTGTAAAATCCTCGTGAATTTATTCTGCCCCCTCCCTCCTATAGCAGAAAGACCAGAAATACACACAGTGCTCCAGATGTGGCATCTCCAATGTCTTGTACATAATGGCCCAACTCCTGTAGTCAGTGCCCATCTGATGAAAGGCAGATGCCAAACACCTCTTCACCACTTCCAAAAGGCTGTGTACCAGAACCCCTAGGTCTCTGTGTTCTATAACACTCTCCAGAGACCTGTCTATCACTCTGTCCCTGCTCTTCTCCCTCGTCTCCATTCAGAGACTCTAACACTCCTAGATGAAGCAACATTTCACTTGCGATTCTGTCGGGGTCATTAACTCTATCAGGTGTTCCCGATCTTGCCTCCTCCACATCGGTGAGACCTGACGTATATTGGAGAACCGATTTGTCGAGCAGCTTCACTCCATCTTACGCAAAAGGCAGGACGACCCGGCAGTCACCCATTTCGATGCAACTTTCCATCGCCATTCTCACATGTCGGTCCCTGGCCTCCTCGACTGCCACGATGAGGCCATTCTTCAGAACCCTCCAACCTGATGATATGGACATCGATTTCTCTCCCCCTTCTCTCTTTTAATATTCCTCATTCTGTCTCCCCTCCCTTCTCTTCTCCTCACCTACCCTTCACCTCCTTCCCTTTCACACATGGTCCACTCTCTTCTCCTATCAGTTTCCTTCTTTTCCAGTCCTTACCTTTTCCACCTATCACCTCTCAGCTTCTCACTTCACTCCTCCCACCCCTACCAACCCATCTTCACCCTCACCTAACACCTATCACTTCCCACTCCAAAACATCAAAACCTCCTCCTTCAAAGAACAGGGTTTCTCCTCCTCCACCATCGATGCATCTCCTCCATTTCTTGTATATCCGCGCTCACCCCATCTTCCCACCACCTTAATGTGACAGTGTTCCTCTTGTCCTTACCTACCACTGCATGAGCCTCCATATCCAACACGTGCAACCTCCGCCATCACCAAAGGGATCCTACTACTAAACATACCTTTACCTATCTCCCCCGCCTCCACGTTCGCAGCGGTTGCTCCCACCGCGAATCTCTTGTCCATTCATCACTCCTCAGTAACCTCCTTCTTGGCACTTATTCCTGCAAATGCCCCAAGGGCTACTCATACCTACTCACCTCTTCCCTTACCTCACTGAGGGCCCCAACAGTCCTTCCAGGTGAGGCAACACTTCACCTGTGAATCTGCTGGGGTCGCCTATTGCGTCCGGTGCTCCCGATGCAGCCCCAATGGGACACTGGTGAGTCCCATCGTAAATTGGTGGACTGCTTTGTGGAGTATCTCTGCCCCACCCGTCAAAAGTGGAACTTCCTAGTGGCCAAACGTTTTAATTTCCATTTCCGTTCCGTCGTGTCAGTCCATACTTGTGCAAGGATGAGGCTGCCCTCAGGGTGGAGAACAACACCTTATATTTCGTCTGGGTAGCCTCCAACCTAATGGCATCAATATTGATTTCTCCTTCTGGTAAAAAGAAATCCTTCCCCCTCAATTCCCCAGGTGTCCCTTTCTCCTATGGTCCACTCTCCTGTCCTGTCAGATTCCTTCTTCTCAAGCCTGTTATCTTTCCCACTTCATCTATCACCTTTTAGCAACCCTCCTTCCCCTTCCCCCACTCTTTTATTCTGGTGTCTTCCCCCTTCCTTTCTGATCGTGAAGCAGGGTCTTGGCCCAAAACGTTGACTGTTTATTCATTTCCATTTACTGCCTGCCCCGCTGCTGAGTTCCTCCAGCATTTTGTGTGTGTTGCTCCAGATTTCCAGCATCTACACAATCTCTTCCATTTCAGTGTCTGTGAATTAAACTCCATTTCACTTGTACATGTTTTATTCTGGGGTGGGTTGGTGTTCACGTATTAGGCAGGTGTGTGTGGATTTCTGGCTGCCACGTGACCCTCGGGCATACCCCTCTTTCATCAGGAGCCACTGCCCACGCTGGCACTGGGAACGTCCTCGGAGGTCCGACACGGAGAGTTCGTGGTTGCCATGGGCAGTCCCTTCGCTCTGCAGAACACCATCACCTCTGGAATCGTCAGCTCTGTACAAAGGGGGAGCCGGGAACTGGGAATGGGACATTCGGACATGGAATATATCCAGACGGATGCCTCCATTGACGTGAGTACGGAATTGGAATTGGAATTGGTTTATACTGTTCATAAAGATCAGATAATTCCACAGTGCGTCGAGGTAGAACAATCACAGAATGCAGAATAAGATTCCAGGTTGTTTCATTTCCAGTATAAAAGTGTAAAGGAGAATGAGATTGTTACTCCAGAGCACCAAACAACACAATAAATATAAATACGTAAGGTAGCTTACATACATAGATTGATTGTTTGTTCAGAAAGTGATGCTAGGCACAGGAGTGTCTTTCGGGAAATGATAAAGTAACAGTGGTGGTTGGGGGTGTGGAGGGGTGGGTTAGTGGGCGGAGCTGTTGATTAGCCTCACTGCTTGGGGGGAAGTAACTGTTTTAGAGACTGGTGGCCCTGGTGTGGATGCTACATAGCCTCCTCCCTGATGGGAATGGGAGCAACAGTCCATGAGCAGGGTGGGTGGGATCCTTCATGATGTTCCTGGCACCTTTCTAATATGTATATATATATATATATATATATATATATATGTGTGTGTGTGTATGTGCTTGATGGTGGGTAGGCTGGTGCCAGTGATGTGTTGGGCAGTTTTGGCTGCCCGTTGTAGAGTGTAGCAGTTACAGAGGAAGTGCAGTGCAGGAGGACATTAAGGTACAAGATAAAAACTCCCACCGCTCTCTGAAAGGAGTTTGTACATTTTTCCTTTCACCGCATGGGTTTCCTCTGGACATCCCGGTTTCCTCCCACAAAGATGTACTGGTTGTTAGGTTAATTGGTTATTGTAAATTAGGCCAGAGTTAAATCAGGTGTTGCTAGGCAGTGTGGCTCAAAGGGCCGTAAGGGCCTATTCTGCTCTGTACCTCAATTAATAAATAGTTAGATAAATAAAGTGCATGTGAGGCCAAGAATCCATTTCACATTTGGATTTATTCCGATCATTCATCACGTGTACATCGAAACATGCGGTGAAATGTGTTTGCTTTAAACCAGCAAAACTAAGGAGGTGCTAGGCGTAGCCCACTCGTTCCCATGGCAACACGGCATGCCCACAATGCTTGGCAGAGCATCACAGAACAAAACAACAACAGCATAACAACCCCTTCCCCACCTATGCACATACTAACACACAGGCGGGCCTCCACCCTCAGGACAGGCCACCTCCAGTGCCCTGGACTTGAAGACATCAAGTCTCCAACCTCCAGTCCCCAACCTGGATGCTGTGTCCTCAGGTCCTAGACTCCCCCCTATAGGAACTATCCTCCCCGCATCCACTCTGTCCAGGCCTCTCGATAGGCTTCAATGAGATCCTCCCCTCATTCTTCTAAACTTCAATGAGTACAAACCCAGAGCCATTAAATTCTCCTCATGTGCTAACTGATTCAGTCTCTGAATCGTTCTCATGAACCTCCTCTGGACCATCTCCAGTGGCAGCACATCTTTTAGATCAGGGGCCCAGAACTCCGTGCAGTCTGGCTTGTGCCTTATAAAGTCTCAGCATTACATCTTTGCTTTTATATTCTAATTCTCCTGAGATGATTACCAACATTGCATTTGCCTTCCTCACCACCGACTCAACCGGCAAGTTAACCTTTAGGGAATTCTGCACAAGGACTCCCAAGTCCCTTCGCACCACTGATTTTTAAAAATTTTCTCCCTGTTTACAAAATAGTCTATGCCTTTATCCCTTTTACCAAAGTGCATGTCCCGACACTATATTCCACCTGCCACTTCTTCGCCCATTCTTGCAATACATTTAAGTCCCTCTGCAGACTCACTACTTCCTCAACACTTCCTGCCCCTCCACCAAACGTGGTAATGTTCACAAACTTGGCCACAAAACCATCAATTCCGTCATCCAAATCAATGACACACTACGTGCAAAGATGTGGTCCCACACCAACCCCTGCAAATCAAAACTAGACATTGACAGCCAAGCAGGAAAGGCTCTCTTTATTCCCACTCTGCTTCCTGACAGCCAGTCAAACTGCTGTCCATGCTAGTATTTTTCCTGTAATACCATGGGAACTTATCCTGTTTCTGTGGAAGTGAGTATTGTGAGCAGTTTTGGGCGCATTTAGCAAAAGATGGGCAGGCATTGGAGAGGGTCCAGAGGAGGTTCATGAAAATGATTCTGGGAATAAAAGGGTTAATGTGGCTCTGGCTCTGTACTTACTGTGGTTGAGAAAGGTGAGGGGGGAATCTCACTGAAACCTATTGAATATTGAAAGGCCTAGATAGAGCGGATGGTTGCTATATTGGGAGAGTCCAGGACCAGAGGGCACAGCCTCAGAATAGAAACACGTCCATTTAGAACAGAGTTGAGGAGGAATTTCTTAAGCCAGAGGGTGGCGTATCTGTGCAATTCCTTGCCACAGACGGCTGTGGAGGCCAAATTATTGGGTATATTTAAGGCAGAATTTGATAGGTTCTTGATTAGTCAGGGCATCAAAGGTTATGGGCAGAAGGTAGGAGGATGGGGTTGAAAGGGATAATAAACCCACCTTGATGGGCCAAATGGCCTAATTCTGCCTATGCCTTATGATCTCACCCTGTTTTCTCTCTCTCTTCCCCCCTTGGCAGTTCGGAAACTCTGGCGGACCGCTGGTTAACTTGGTAAGCCGTGTTTACCTGTCTGATTTTGCCCCTTTCTCTGCCCCTGGGTGGACCCAGTAGGGGTCGAGGTACCTGGTGGTGTCTCCTGGTTCAGTGTCCTGGATCCTAACGGTGGGGAGACCTTTGCTGAGGTCTTTGGCAGTGCTGCAGTTCTGAGAGTGGCTAGGGGCTTTCTCTGTGCAGCCTGGGCACTATCTCTGTCACCACTGTGGTCAGTGGGAGCCACGTGTCCTTCCTGGAACAGGGCGTGTCCCAGCCAGTCTCGTCCCTCACGGCCCCTACTGTTTCCTTCCTACCCCTTCCCTCAACCCCCTCACTCCTACTCCTTCCCCCTCCCCTTCCTTCTCCCTCCCCTACAAAATCTCCCCTCCTCTGGCTTCCTTCCTTCACCCTTTCCTCTCCCGTACTCCCTGTCACACTCTCTCCCTTTCCCCTCCCTCCCCCACCATTTCCCTCCTCCCAAACCCCTTTCTTCCCGTCACTCCCACACCCTTCCCTCTCCGCTGCCTCTCTGTCCCCCCCCTCACTTCTCCTCTCTCAACAGGACGGGGAAGTGATCGGAATCAACACCATGAAGGTGACGTCAGGAATCTCGTTCGCTATTCCTTCAGATCGTGTCCGACAGTTCCTAGTGGAGACGCAGCAGAAGAAAAGTGAGTCCTCGCAGCCAACCCCTCCGCCCCTGGATCCAGTGTCAGCACTTCCTCCCGCTGGACTCTGGATCCAGTGCCCCACAACCTGCTGATTGAATAAAGTGTCCCTCCACCCACTGGGCTCTGGATCCTGTGCCCAGCCCACTGGGTGGATACCGTCCACCCCTAGATCATTAGGGATGCAGAATCAGAAGGGACAGCAAATACGGTACTCAAGGTGTTGTATCTCAATGCGCGTAGTATAAGAAATAAGGTGGATGATCTTGTTGCACTTTTACAGATTGCCAGGTATGATGTTGTGGCCATCACGGAATTGTGGCTGAAGGATGGTTGTAGTGGGGGCAGTTACTGTTACAAGGGAGAAGGGGCTCAAAAAGCTGAAAGACCTAAAGGTCCATAAATCACCCGGACCAGATGAACTGCACCCTAGGGTTCTGAACGAGGTAGCGTTAGATATTGTAGTGGCATCAGAAATGATCTTTCAAAAATCATTGGACTCTGGAATGGTGCCAGAGGACTGGAAAATTGTAAATGTTACTCCACTCTTTAAGAAAGGAGAAAGGCAGCAGAAAGGAAATTATAGACCAGTTAGCCTGACCTCAGTGGTTGGGAAGATGTTGGAGTCAATTGTTAAAGATGAGGTTATGGAGTACTTGGTGACACAGGACAAGATAGGACAAAGATTCCTTGAGATTACAAGTAGGATAGATAAAGATAAAGGGGATGCAGTGGATGTTGTATATTTGGACTTTCAAAAG
Source organism: Hemitrygon akajei (assembly GCF_048418815.1). NCBI lineage: Eukaryota > Metazoa > Chordata > Chondrichthyes > Myliobatiformes > Dasyatidae > Hemitrygon > Hemitrygon akajei. Next base: position 7,326,884 of record NC_133127.1, on the reverse strand, counting down.
GCCTTTGACAAGGTGCCACATATGAGGCTGCTTATCAAGTTAAGATCCCATGGTATTACAGGAAAGTTACTGGCCTGGTTAGAGCATTCGCTGATTGGTAGAAGGCAGTGAGTGGGAATAAAAGGATCCTTTTCTGGTTGGCTGCCAGTGACTAGTGGTGTTCTGCAGGGGTCGATGTTGTGACCACTTCTTTTTATGCTGTATATCAATGATTTAGATGATGGAATAGATGGCTGTGTAGCCAGTTTACAGATGATACGAAGAGTGGTGGAGGGGCAGGTAGTGTTGAGGAAACAGGTAGGATGCAGAAGGACTTAGACAGATTAGGAGAATGGGCAAGAAAGTGACAAATGAAATACAATGTTGGAAAATGCATGGTCATGCACTTTGGTAGTAGAAATAAATGTGTGGACTGTTTTCTAAATGGGGAGAAAATCCAGGAATCTGAGATGCAGAGGGACTTGGGAGTCCTTGTGCAGAACACCCTGAAGGTTAACTTGCAGGTTGGGGCGGTGGTGAGGAAGGCAAATGCCATGTTAGCAGAATTCATTTCAAGAGGTCTAGAATACAAGAGCAGGGATGTGATGCTGTGGCTTTATAAGGCACTGGTGAGGCCTCACCTTGAGTAGTGTGAACAGTTTTGGGCCCCTCATCTTAGAAAAGATGTGCTGACATTGGAGAGGGTCCAGAGGAGGTTCACAAGGATGATTCCAGGAATGAAAGGGTTATCATACGAGGAATGTTTGATGGCTCTGGGTCTGTACTCACTGGAATTCAGAAGGATGAGGGGGGCAGAAGGATGAGGGGGGATCTTATTGAAACCTTTTGAATGTTGAAAGGCCTAGATACAGTAGATGTGGAAAGGATGTTTCCTATGGAGGGAGAGTCTAGGACGGGAGGGCACAGCCTCAGGATAGAGGGGCGCCTTTTCAAAACAGACGTAGAGAAATTTCATTAACCAAAGGGTGGTGAATTTGTGGAATTTGTTGCCACATGCAGCTGTGGAGGCCAGGTCGTTGGGTGTACTTAAGACAGCTATGGCATCAAATGTTACGGGGAGAAGGCCGGGAACTGGGGTTGAGGGGAAGATAGAAAAAAAGGATCAGCCATGATTGAATGGCAGAGCAGACTCGATGGGCCAGATGTCTTATGGTCTTATAGATCCAGTGTCCTGCCTCAGATTCACAGCCCTCCCCTCCCAGTGAAGTGCGGTTACCGTACAAAAGGGTTGAGCAGTGCACGTCAGGATCCCAAAACCAGCCAGCCCAGCTGCCGGTGGACTGAGTTATAGTTACTGGCTGAGGCCACCGTTGAGACCCCCGACTGCGTCTGTCCTGGGGACTGGTTCTCTGCTCTCTCCAGCCCCACTGCACAGGAATAGGCCATTAATCCTGGCATAATGGCATTAGGGGATACGGTGAGCGAGCAGGTAAGTGGACATGAGGCTAGGTTTAGATCAGCCATGTGATCTCCTGGACCAGTTTTTGATAGCCTGGATGGGTCGGAGAGGGATTTTCCAGATTTTTTCTCCTCAATTGGCAACTCGGTTTTTTTTCCCCGGGTGATCACATGGGTTTCTGCGGGATGAATAATAAAATAAAATGGGCGGTATGGTGCCCTGTTGGTTGGCACTGTTGCCTTGTGGGATTCGGTGAAAACTAGAGTTAAGATTGGATCAGCCATGATCTTGTTGAATGGCGGAGCAGGCTTGAGGGGCCGATTGGCCTACTCCTGCTCCTATCTCTTACGTTCTTATGTTCATTCAGCCCTGTATGTCCCTGCCAGCAAGTTGCTCATTCACACTACCCCCATCTTGCTTGTATGGGGTCTGTATTTCTCATTCAAGTGTCTCTTGAACACCACTATCATTCCGGCCTCTTGGCAGCTCATTCCAGGCACCCAGCACTCCGGGAGGAAAACTCTCACAATTTCTCTCACATCTCATAGAACAGACAGCACAGTCCCTTTGGCCCACAATGTTTTGCCGACCTTTTAATCTACTCCAAGATCAACCTAACCCTTCCCTTCTGCATAACCCTCTATTTTTCTATCATCTCTGTGCTTTCTAAGAGTCTCTTAAATGTCCCTAATGTATCTGTCTCTACCAGCACCCCTGACAGCGAGTTCCACACACCCACCGCTCTCTGTGTTTAAAAAAACACATGCGTCTGACATCCCCCCCTATATGTTAAAATTATACTCCCTTGTAATAGCCATTTCGCCCTGGAAAACGTCTCTGGCTGCCCACTCAGTCTTTGCTTCTTATCATCTTGTTGCCTCTCATCCTCCTTCACTCCGGAGAGAAAAGCCCCAGCTCGCTCTACCTGCCCCATTAAGACATGCTCTCTAAACCATGCAGCTTCCGGGTAAATCTCCTCTGCACGTTTTGTTCAGCCTGTCTCTGTGAAGGGTAATGTCTTTGTTTTCTCTCCGTCACTCCCTTGGGCTACTTGTCCACCAAGGGGAGGGGGTGGGGGTTGGTGTGGAACTGGGAGTGACACTGATCCAGTCTGTATGTGGGGGATGTTCCAGGCCGGGTTTTGGTGTACTTGGAACTCTGCCGCAGACTCCAGCTTCTAAGGGGAGGGGGTGGGGGTTGGTGTGGAACTGGGAGTGACACTGATCCAGTCTGTATGTGGGGGATGTTCCAGGCCGGGTTTTGGTGTACTCGGAACTCTGCCGCAGACTCCAGCTTCTAAGTCCGTGTTTCTGTGTTTTTCAGAGTCGTGGTTCCAGTCAGACACGAAGCGCCGTTATATCGGGGTCATGATGCTGACCCTCACCCCCCAGTGAGTGTGGTGGGGGGGGAGGTAGGGTAGTACCCAGTGCTGCACCACCTTATTTGCCCCACACCCCCTCCCTCTCTTAAGACCATAAGATACAGGAGCAGAAGTAGGCCATTTGGCCCATCGAGTCTGTTCTGCCATTCAATCATCCAGTCATCCCCACTCCCGTGCCTTCACCCCATAACCTTTGATGGCCTGGCTAATCAAGAACCTATCTATCTCTGCTTTAAATACACCCAGTGACTTGGCCTTCACACAGATGGCCAAGTGTGGCAACAAATTCCACAGATTTACCACCCTCTGACTAAAATAATTTCTACGCATCTCTGTTCTAAATGGACATCCTGAAGTCATACCCTCTTGTCCTAGAATCCCCTACCATGGAAAATAAGTTTACCATATCTACTCTGTTCAGGTCTTTTAACATTTGGAATGTTTCCATGAGAAACCCCCTCATTCTCCTGAACTCCGGGGAATACAGCCCAAGAGCTGCCAGATGTTCCTCATACGGTAACCCTTTCATTCCTGGAATCATTCTTGTGAACACCCTCTCCAATGTCAGTATATCCTTTCTAAAATAAGGAGCCCAAAACTGCACACAATACTCCAAGTGTGGTCTCACGAGTGCCTTATAGAGCCTCAACATCACATCCCTGCTCTTATATTCTATACCTCTAGAAATGAATGTCAACATTGCATTTGCCTTCTTAACAACCAACTCAATCTGAAGGTTAACCTTTAGGACATCCTGCACAAGAACTTCCAAGTCCCTTTGCATCTCTGCATTTTGAATTCTCTCTCCATCTAAATAATAGTCTGCCTGTTTTTCTTCCACCAAAGTGCATGACCAGACACTTTCCAACATTGTATTTCATTTGCCACTTCTTTGCCCATTCCCCTAAACTATCTAAGTCTGTCTGCAGGCTCTCTGTTTCCTCAACACTACCTGCTCCTCCACCTATCTTTGCATCATCGGCAGATTTATCCACAAATCCATTAATCCCATAGTCCAAATCATTGACATACATCGTAAAAAACAGCGGTCCCAACACCAAACCCTGTAGAACACCACTGGTAACCGGTAGCCAGCCAGAATAGGATCCTTTTATTCCCATTCTCTGTTTTCTGCCGACCAGCCAATGCTCCACCCATGCTGGTAACTTCCCTTTAATTCCACGGGCTCTTATCTTGCTAAGCAGCCTCCTGTGTGGCACCTTGTCAAAGGCCTTCTGAAAATCCAAGTACACCACATCTACTGCATCTCCTTTGTCTACCCTGGTTGTAATTTTCTCAAAGAATTGCAGTAGGTTTGTCAGGCAGGATTTTCCTTTCAGGAAACCATGCTGGCTTTGGCCTATCTTGTCATGTGCCTCCAGGTACTCTGTAATCTCATCCCTAACAATCGTTACCAAGAGCTTCCCAACCATGATGTCAGGGTACCAGGTCTATAGTTTCCTTTCTGCTGCCTCCCACCCTTCTTAAATAGCAGAGTAACATTTGCAATTTTCCAGTCATCCGGTACAATGCCAGAATCTATCAATTCTTGAAAGATAATCATTAATGCCTCCACAATCTCTCCAGCTACTTCCGTCAGAACCCCAGGGTGCATTCCATCAGGTCCAGGAGATTTATCCACCCTCAGACCATTAAGCTTCCTGAGCACCTTCTCAGTCATAATTTTCACTGCACAAACTTCACTTCCCTGACACTCTTGAATGTCCGGTATACTGCTGATGTCTTCCACTGTGAAGACTGATGCAAAATACACATTCAGTTCCTCTGCCGTCTCTGCATCTTTCATTACAATATCTCCAGTGTCATTTTGTATTGGTGGTATATCTATCTTCGACTATCTTTTCCCCTTTATATACTTAAATAACTTGTATCTTCTTTGATATTAGTTGCCAACTTCCTTTCATAATTCATCTTTTCCTTCCTGATGAACTTCTTAATTTCATTCTGCAAGTTTTTAAAAGCTTCCCAATCCTCTATCTTCCCACTAGCTCTGGCTTCCTTATATGCCCTCTCTTTTGCTTTTACTTTGGCTCTGACTTCACTTGTCAGCCACGGTAGTGTCCTCCTTCCATTTGAAAATTTCTTCTTATTTGGAATATATTAGTCTCACACTTCCCTCATTTTCACAGAAACTCCAGCCATTGCTGCTCTGCTGTCCTTCCTGCAAATGTCCCTTTCCTGTCAACTTCCTTCTCTCTTCCCCCTGCCTCCCCTTCCCTCCTCTCCTTGGCCCACCTCCTCCCTCTCTGACCTTCGAACACCCTTTCCTCTCCTCCCCCTCTAAAAACCACACCAAACTTCCACTTCCACCCTCCATCTGTAATCCCCCTCCTGCCCCACAGCCCCCATTTCCCTCGGCCTCACTCTCTACCTCTCTGTTCCCAGGATCCTCGGTGAGTTGAAGCAGCGGGATCCCCGATTCCCGAACATTTCCAATGGTGTCCTGATCCACAAGGTCATCATCGGCTCTCCGGCCAACCTGTGAGTGAGGGCAAGAATGGGCAGGGAGCAGAATGGTGGGTGGGTGTGGGGTGGCATCATCCACTGCATCTTCCCCTTCCCTTCCCCTTTCCCTCCTTTTGCCCTCTCCCTCTCCCCACATCACTCTCTCCGTGTGGGTCTGAGGGGGGAATTGGGGATGAGGCCGTATATTTTCCAAAGACCTTTGAGGGAATTCCATGGGAGAGCTGTCAGGCACGACTCAAGGTAGTTGTGAATGGGATGGTGCACAGGGTTGGATTGAAACTGCAGGACAGAGGCTGAGGGAAAAAATAAAGACATGGGGGCAGAATCAGGCCATTCGTCCCATCAAGTCAGTTCCATCATCCCATCATAGCTGGCTTATTATTCCTTTCAACCCCATTCTCCTGCCTTCTCCCTGTAACCTCCGATGCCCTGACTAATCAAGTGAAAGGATAAAATGTTTTTTCCTCAGGATGACATGGTGGGGATCAGTGCTGGGTCCCCGACATTCACAGGGCACATCAGGGGCAGGGTTAATGACAGATAACTGGGTGTGATTGGGAAGTGGTTTCTGCCTACACATGTACCAGGGCACCAGACATCAGGAAAATCATTCCATTGAGGTAGTAAAAATGAAAGCAGAGTGCAGAATGAAGTGTTACAGAGAGAGTGCTGTGCAGGCAGTACAGGAGCCATGACAAGGCAGACTCTGAGATCAAGGCTCCATCCTTCAGTGTGTGTGAGGAGGAAGCAGAGAGGCCTCAGGGCAGATTTCACAGGCTGATTAAGAGCAGGAAGATGTAGTCTTCCAGCCTGCCACTGGAACACACCTTTCGGTCCACAAAGTTATGGGAAGTTAATGAAACAAGTAATTAAATGTCCAAGTAAACAAATCTACACGATGTCCGCATCTCTCCATTCTCTGCACATTCAGATTCAGGTTTGTCTATCACGTGTGCATCAAAACAGTGAAATGCGTCATTTGCATTAACACCAACACACCTGAGGATGCACTGCGTACAGGCCGCAAGTGTCACCACTCATCCTGGCGCCAATATAGTGTACCCATAATGCTCGGGAGAACCACACAGAACACACGTCCCGTTCCTCATTCCCTGGGCCGGTATCTAAGTGCCTCTTAAACATCTCTATTGTATTTGCCTCCACCACCAGTACTTTCCAGGCACCCACTAAAAAAAACTTGCCCCTCACATCTCCGTCGAAATTGCCCCCTCACATCTTCACTTCTTGCCCTCCGGTATTAGATGTTTCAACCCTGTCTGCCTACTCTATCTGTGTCTCTCATAATCTTACAAACCTTTATAAGATCCCCCCTCAGCCTCCACCGTTCTGGAGAAAGCAACTCAAGTTTGTCCAGCCTCTTGTTACGACACGTGGCCTCTAACCCAGCAGTTGGGGTCCCTGCATGATGTCCAGCTCCTCCACGTCTGCTTCTCACATTCGCCCTCTCTCTCCACCCTTTGCTGATGGCCCCTGAGCTTCACCTCCCCTCCATCTTCCTCCCCGCCTCCCCTCCCTCTCCACCTTGCCCCCATTGCTGACCTGTTTCCTGTCTTGGTGCAGAGCGGGAATGAGGCCGGGCGACATCATCCTGGAGATTAACGGGCAGCAGGTGAAGTCGTCAGAGGACGTGTACCGGGCAGTTCACCGGGAAAGCTCCCTCACCGTGGTGGTCCGCAGGGGCTCGGAGGAGCTCATGATCAACATTGTACCCGAGACCACTGAGTGAGGGTCCCACTCTGCACCCTCCCTGCCCACCTGGGAACACCAAACACTGGGGAGGGGGGTGCTCAGTGTCAACAGCCTGACCCAGAGCAAGGTCACAATTCGGGGCAAGTGAGAGATCAGGGCCCAGGCAGAGGGGTCAAGGGGAGGGTTGTAGGTCAGACAGGGGTCAAGGGGAAGGTTGTAGGTCAGACAGGGGTCAAGGAAAGGCTTGGTCAGACGGGTTGGGAAGCAGGGTTGTGTGTCAGACCAAGGGGGGCAGGTCAGTGTCAGAGAGATCACAGAAGGGGTTAGGGAAAGTCGAGGAAGGGGCAAGTGCGGGGGGGTGTCTGCAGCCCAGAGTCTGTGGGGGAGGGTCAGGTGACAGTGTGTAGGGTTGGGACTGAGCAGAGTGTGAGGTTGGGCTGGAGGGAGCGAGGGGGGTCTTTGTACAGTCAGTGACTGGTATGGGTCAGTGTAGGGATCAGGGTGGTGATCGCCATGGGGGGGTGGGATGAGGCAGGGGTCAGGTTGGGGGTTCTGGGAATACATGGAGGGTGGGTGTGGCTGCAGAATCGTGCTTGGCGAGGGGAGGGGATATGGCCCACTGGTGGGGCCAGAGCCTGTGTGAATTTGGATCATGTTTACTGATGGCAGAAATAAAGAGCAGCACTGTAACCTGTGTGTTCAAAGTGAATTTATGATCACGTCACCACACACAACCCTGGGGTTCGTTTCCTTGTGGGCATACACAAGAAAATCAACAGAATCAATGTTCGACCATTTCCAACAGGACAGACAAACCACCAGTGTGCAAAAGACAACAAACTGTGGAAATACAAAAAGGGAAAAGGCAAACAAAATAATAACAAGTAAATAATCAACAAATATTGAGAACATGAGATGAAGAGTCCTTGAAAGTGAGTCTGTAGGTTGTTCAGTGATGGAGCGAGTGAAGCTATCCCCTCTGGTTCAAGAGCCTGATAATAACTGTTCCTGAACCTGGTGGTGAGAGTCCTGAGGCTCCTGTACCTTCTTCCTGATGGCAGCAGCGAGACGAGAGCATGTCCTGGATGCGGTGTGGGTGGTTGGGGTGTCCTTGGAGCCACTGGGGGAAGATGGGGGTGGGGGCAAGATGAATGCAAAAAGCTGGGTCTGTACTGAGCTTGGATAATGGAGAGGGGGATAGGGGAGACAGGAGGGAAATGGAGGATGGGAGAGAAAAGATATGTGTGGCTCTCTTGCAGGGCCTCACATGCCAGATGAAAAGCAGTAGATTCCGCATAGGTTCGGGAACGGGTAAATGAAGTTATCCCCTTTAGTTCAAGAGCCTGATGGCAGCAGTGAGAAGAGGGTATGATCTGTATGGTGGGTGTCCTTGGTGGTGGACGCTGCTTTCCTGCACCTACTCTCGGTCGGTGTAGCTGTGCTGAATGGTGAGGCGGGATTTACCCATGACTGACTGGGCCACATCCACCACTTTTTGTAGTATTTCCCATCTAATTGGGCCGGAAGAGAATGTTACCATGCTTTATTTCTAAACTACACAAAAATGTTGGACAGCACCTAATGAAATGGATAAACAGTCGAAGTTTCGGGCTCGAAACATCAACTGTTTATTCCCCTCCAGTAGATGCTGCCGAGTTCCTCCAGCATTTTGTATGTGTTACCCTGGGTGAAATAACCTAATATCGGCTCCCCGCTCAGGACTGCTGGGGCAAGCGTGAGTCCACCCCTGGATACGAAGCAGGGAGTGGGGTCGCTCCGGGAGCCGGGGAACAGCACCGCTCTGCGGGCTGATCGGCCGCAGGCTCCTTGTGTGCAGTTCGGCACGAAGGCCGGCAGGTGGCGCAGCGGACGTGTACGCAGGCACATTCACACGGTCGCATTCCTGCGCGCTGACACGCGTGCACGCGTACACATTGCTCGCGCACGGACAGGACCGCGCCTGAACTGAGCGCGCGGCGCGGGCCCGTTAGATCCAATGGCTCCTAAGTCGGTAGGGGTTGTTGCAGCGAACCAGCAGGGAGCCAGCACAGAAGCGAGAGGCCGAACAGCCGCCGGCGGATTCCCTCCGATTGGCTGAGGACTCTTGGCAGGATCGGCGTGGGAGTGGGATCAGACGGGTGTCACCCCCATGCACACAACGGGCCGAATGGACGTTGCAGACAGGAACAGGCCTTTCGGCCCACCGTGTCTCTGATACCCCTTTCTGCCTGTACATGCTTTCTATCTCTCCAGGCTCAGGTCTAACAGCCTCTTAAGCGTGTGTACATTCTAGATACCCACCACTCTGTCAAAAACCTGGTCAAGTCAAGTCACTTTTTATTGTCATTTCGACTATAACTGCTGGTACAGTGCACAGTAGAAACGAGACAACGTTTTTCAGGATCATGGTGCTACATGAAACGATACAAAAACTACATCGAACTACGTAAAACAACACAGAAAAAACTACACTAGACTACAGACTGCATAAAGTGCACAAAACAGTGCAGGCATTACAATAAACAATAAACAAGACAATAGGCACAGTAGAGGGCAGTAAGTTGGTGTCAGTCCAGACTCTGGGTATTGAGGAGTCTGATGGCTTGGGGCAAGAAACTGTTACATAGTCTGGTTGCACCTTTGAAATTACCCTCTCTCGTTTAAGATATTAGACATTTCAACCCTGGAGAAAAGATACTGTCTGTCACTCTATCTATACCTCCCACAATCTTATAAACCTTTATCAGATCTCCCCTCAGCCGCCATCGCTCCAACGAAAACAGCCCACATTTGTCCAAACTCTCATTATAACACACGACCTCTTATCCTGGTGAACCTCCTCAAATCCTCCGTATAATGGGGTTACCAGAACAGCACACAGTACTCCAGGTCTGCCCTAACTGATATCCCATACAACCGCAACATGACTTCCTGACTCCTATACTCAATGACCGGACAGATAAAGGCAAGCATGCCATACACCTGCCTTCTTTAGCAGCCGATTCACTTTCAGGGGTAAGGATACACCTGGACCGGAAGATTATCAACACTGTTAGGGGTCCTGCTATTAACTGTGTGCATTTGAACCTTGTGTTAGACTTCCCAAAGTGCCATGCCTCATACTTGCCCAGTTTAAAATCAATCTGCCAACTCGCCGCCTTTATCTGTAACTATCTACACTTAGTGGTCACAGCTGCTCGCTAATGCAAATATCTAATCAGCCAATCGTGTGGCAGTAACTCAGCACGTAAAGAGATGCAGACGTGGTCAAGAGGTTCCATTGTTGTTCAGACCAAACATCAAAATGGGGAAGAAATGTGATCTAAGAGACTTTGACCGTGGAATGATTGTTGGTGCCAGATGGGGTGGTTTGAGTATCTCAGAAACAGCTGATCTCCTGGGATTTTCATGCACACAGAAAACAGAGACTTGGGAGTTCTTGTGCAGGATTTCCTAAATGTTAATGTGCAGGATGAGTTGGTGGTGAGGAAGGCAAAAGCAATGTTAGCATTAGATTCCAAAAGCAGGGGTGTAATGCTGAGGCTTTATACATAAGAACATAAGAGATAGGAGCAGGAGTAGGCCAATCGGCCCCTCAAGCCTGCTCCGCCATTCAACAAGATCATGGCTGATCCAATCTTAACTCTAGTTTTCACCGAATCCCACAAGGCAACAGTGCCAACCAACAGGGCACCATGCCGCCAGCATTCCATTGGCCTTCTTGACCACCTGCTGCACTTGCATACTAACTTTTTGTGTTTCCTGCACCAGGACCCTCCCGATCCCTTTGCACAGAAGCACTTTCCAGTTTCTCTCCATTTAGATAATAACTTGCTGGTTATAATATACAACACCGGTCAGAGCACATGTGAGATTTGTGAGCAGTTTGGGGAGAAGGCCAGACAATGGGTTGAACGACAGCCATGATCCATTGGTTGAATGGCCTAATTCTGCTCCCAGGTCTATAAACAGTCTCTAGAATTTAAAGTTCAAAGTAAAGTTAATACTGTAGTACAATATGTCACCATCTACAACCCTGAGATACATTTTCTTCCAGGCACACTCATTAAATCCATAATAGAATAATAACCAAATCAGAATCAATGAAAGACCGCCTTGGGTGTTCAACCAGCATGCAAAAGACAACAAACTGGGTAAATACAAAAAGAAATAATAATAAATCAACAATAAATAGACGTGAGATGAAGAGTCCTTGAAAGTGACCTCATAGGTTGTAGGAACATTACAACAGTGGTGTGCAGAAGAGCATCTCTGAACGCTCAACACGTTGAACCTTGAAGTGGATGGGCTACAGAGCAGAAGACACACACATACACTTAGTGTCATTTGACGACCTTCTTCACCATTGGCAACTCCACCAATCCTTGTGTCATCTGCAAGTAAGGATAGACAAACCTGCCTGTCCAGGTAGACCCATTGTTGCAGCTTGTTCCTGCCCCACTGAACTTATATCAGCATACCTCGACTCAGTTTTATCCCCCCCACCCCACCCCCCAGTTTAGCTCCTTCCTACCTACATTCGTGACACTTTACATGCTCTTGATCTTCTCAATGATTTCAAGTTCCCTGGCCCCCATCATCTTATCTTCACTGTGGATGTCCAGTCCCTATACACCTGCATCCCCCACCAGGAAGGCCTCAAAGCTCTTCTTTTCTTTCTGGACACCAGACCCAACCAGTTCCTCTCCACCACTCTCCTTCGTTTTGCAGAACTTGTCCTCGCTCTCAATAATTTCTCCTTTGGCTCCTCCCATTTCGTTCAAACAAAAAGTGTAGCCATGGGCACTTGCATGGGTCCCAGCTATGCCTGCCTGTTTGTCGGCTACGTGGAACAGTCTATGTTTCAAGCCTACACTGGTGACCATCCTGCATGGATGACTGCATTGGTGCTGCTTCCTGCACCCGTGCTGAACTCGTCGACTTCATCCACTTTGCCTCCAACTTCCACCCTGCCCTCAAATTCAGCTGCTCCATTTCTGAAACCTCTCTTCCCTTTCTCAATCTCTCTGTCTCTATCTCTGGAGACAGCTTATCTACTGATGTCTATTATAAACCCACTGACTCTCACAGCTGCAAACACGAGGAAATCTGCAGATGCTGGAAATTCAAGCAACACACACAAAATGCTGGTGGAACACAGCAGGCCAGGCAGCATCTATAGGGAGAAGCACTGTTGACATTTTGGGTCGAGACCCTTTGTCAGGACTCTCACCCTACCTGGACTATACATCTTCCCACCTTGTTTCTTGTAAAAATGCCATCCCCTTCTCCCAATTCCTCCGTCTCTACAACTTCTCATTTCAGGCTGAGGCTTTTCATTCCAGAATGAAGGAGATGTCCTCCTTCTGCAAAGAAAGGGGCTTCCCTTCCTCCTCCATCAACACTGCCTTCAACCACGCCTCTTCCATTTCACGCACATCTGCCCTCACCCTATCCTCCCGCCACTCCACCAGGGATAGGATTCCTCTTGTCCTCACCTACCATCCAACCAGCCTCCACATCACATTATTCTCCATAACTTGTGCCATCTCCAGCGGGAGACCACTACCAAGCGCATCTTTCCCTCCCTCCCACTTTCTGCAGGGATTGCTCCCCGTGTGACTCCCTTGTCCATTCGTCCCTCCCCACTGATCTCCCTCCTGGCACTTATCCTTGCAAGCGGAACAAAGGCTATGCCTGTCCCTACACCTCCTCCCTCATTATCATTCAGGGCCCCAAACAGTCCTTCCAGGTGAGGTGACACCACCTGTGAGTCTGTTGGGGTCATTTACTGTGTCTGGTGATCCCAGTGTGGCCTCCTGTACATCGGCAAGACTGCTTCGCCGAGCACCTACACTCCCTCCGTCAGAAAAAGCGGGATTCCCAGCGGCCACCCATTTTAATTCCACTTCCCGTTCCCATTCCGACATGTCAGACCACGGCCTCCTGTATTGTTGTGACAAGGCCACACTCAGGTTGGAGGAGCAACACCTTATATTCCGTTTGGGTAGCCTCCAACCCGATGACATGAACATTGATTTCTGGAATTTCCAGTAATGCCTCCACCCCCTTCACCATTCCCCATTCCCTTTCCCTCTCTCACCTTATCTCCTGGCCCACCCATCGCCTCCCTCTGGTGCTCCTCCTACTTCTTTTTTCCATGGCCTTCTGCCCTCTCCTATTAGATTCCCCTTCTCCAGCCCTGTATCTCTTTCACCAATCAACTTCCCAGCTCTTTACTTCACCCCTTCCCCCCCCCAGTATCATCTATCCCCTTGTGTTTCTTCCTCCCCTCCCCCCACGTCTAACTCTTTAACTCCTCATATTTTTCCAGTCACAGCCTGAAACGTCTTTTCCACAGATGCTGCCTGGCCTGCTGAGTTCCTCCAGCATTTCGTGTGCGTTGCTTCGAATTCCAGCATCTGCAGATTTTCTCCTGTTTGCTTTCAGTTTTATTTGACATCAGCACAGTCATAGTGGGCCGAATGGCCGGTGTAGCGGGTTTCTGAGCAGCGAGGGAGTGATGGGGAGGGGAGGGGACGGGGTGAGGATGCCGGGTGGACAGTGAGTGGCTTAGAGAGAGGATTTGGACTCCAGCCTCACAGTGACCCTTCGCCGCCTCGTTCAACCTTGTCCGTCCGCGGAGCCAGCCGTTTCCCCCGCCAGGACCTCGCTCCTGGGGTGAGAGCGATCATCAGTTCGTCCACGGATCTCCCAGCCACCTGCCGCATTTGTGCGCTGAAGAGACCGTGTACCACATGTACATGGAGCCCCTACACACATATCTACAAGGGCTTTTCCTCGCTTCTGGTGGTAGGGGCAAGAAGGAGGATCTCCTCGTAAATTTGCTCCTGGGGCTGGTAAAGATAGCGATCGAAGCGGGTACAACATAGAACTGGCCGGCACAGCACAAGCATAGACCCTTCGGCCCACAATGTGCCAAACCAATTAAATTGGTAATCAAATGACCAACTAAACTAATCTCTTTTGCCGACGCGAAGTCCATATCCTTCCATTTCCCTTACGTCCATGTGCTGACCTAAATGTATCTTAGGAATCCCTAATGTATCTGTTTCTACCACCACTCTCTGTGTAAAAAACTTGCCCCTCACATCTCCTTTGAAATGACCCGCTCAGGCTGACTGCTGGCGATGTTCTGAGGGTGAGTCCGTGTCGGGGTAACTGCAGAGAGGGAGCACAGTGTCCACGGGTACCAAAGACCTGTTCCACAACGGCTGGGCACCGCAGGGGAAAAAAGTTCAAAGTAAATTTATTACCAAAGGGCAAATACGTCACAGATACAAACCTGAGATTCATTCCCTTGTGGGCATTCTCAACAAATCCATGAAAGATCGCTAGCTAGAGCGTTCAACCAGAGTGCAGAGGGCAAGAAGAAGCTATGATCTAAATAAATAAGCAATAAACATCAAGAACATGAGATGAAAATGTATTTGAAAATGAGTCCATAGGCTGTGGGAGCATCTCAATGATGGGGTGAGTGAAGCCCTTTGGTTCAAGAGCCTGAGGTAGTAACTGTCCCTGAGACTCCTGTGCCTTCTTCCCGATGGCAGCAGTGAGAGGAGATGATCCCCTCTGATCGATTCTGCTTTCCTCTGTCACTTAGGGTCTTTCGTGTAGGTCTGTTCAATGGTGTAGAAGGCTTTGCCTGCGATGGACTTGGCCATATCCACTGCTTTGTGTAGATTTTTCCGATCAAGGGCGTTGGTGTTTCCATACCGGGCTGTGATGCAGCCAGTCAACACACTCTCCACCACACATCTATAGAAGTTTGTCGACATTTTAGATGTCTTGCCAAATCACTCCAAACTCCTAAGGAAGTAGAGGCGCTGCCGTGCTTTCTTGGTAATTTCACTAATGTGCTGGGCCCGGGACAGGTCGTCTGAAATTAAAAACTAGGAATTTGAAGTTGCTCACCCTCTCTAACTCTGATCCTCCGATGAGGACTGCCTCGTGGACCTCTGGTTTCCCTCTCCTGAAGTCAGCAATCAGTTCCTTGGTCTTATTGACATTGAGTGAGAGGTTGTTGTTATGACACCACTCGGCCAGATTTTCAATCTCCTTCCTATATGCTGATTCGTCACCACGTTTGATTCGGCCGACAGCAGCAAACTTGAATACGGCAGTCAGAGAGTAAAGCGAGCGGAGCCGGGGGCTGAGCACACAGCTTTGAGGGCTACCTGAGCTGATGGAGATCGGTGAGCAGGAGTTCGAGGCTGCCAATGCACAGTGTCTTACCGGACAGGGATGCGAACGCTTCATTTAGATTGTTATCGTCTCTGTGTTCAGAGCAGACTGTTCGTTGTCATTTCCAGACCCATCGTTACTCCGGGTCCGATGCAGCACCAAACCACAATAAGATAAATAATTAAAATACAATGACTATAAATACAGAAGATAGCTGGTGTACAGAGATAGATTGTGTGTCCATAAAGTGACACCGGGCACAGGAGAGTCTGTACATAAGGTGACTGACAGGAAATGATAAAGTAGTGGTGGTGGGGGTGTGGAGGGGTGGGTTTGTGGGTCAGTCTCACTGCTTGGGGAAGTAACTGTTACTGGGTCTGGTGGTGCCGCGTAGCCTCCTCGCCGATGGGAGTGGGTCAGACAGGGTGGTGAGATCCTTCATGATGCTGCCGGCCCTTTTCTCACATGGCAAATCTGACAGTAAATATGCTTCGACCTTTGCTACGGCCTCGATGGCGGGTAGGCTGGTGCCTGTGATGCACTGGTTGGCAAGTTTGCCGTTGTCTCTGTGTTTGGAGAGTATCGGAGAAATGTAATTTACATATTTTTGTGAAAAAACGAGGGTTCGGACGACTCGGATGCGGGCACGTCCTCGCACCACGCGGCAGCCAGAGCCCGTAGCCCGAACACTGCACCCATTGACGGCGGGACCAGAGCAAACAGGAACCAGGCCGGAAGCGCACAGTGCCGGGTCTGTTCTCGAGTGTGCACCGCTCCGCCCAGGTAGGAACAGGCAGCTCGCTTGTACTCTCCGCGGTAAACAGAATCTGTCCTGGGTCCGAGCCACGGGAGGAGGGGAGGGGGCACGGATTCCGATCGGTGCTGGAATTCCAGTGCGGAGAAAGTTGTCTGGTCCTTGGCGGTCCTGTGTCTTTTGGCACCATCCTCAAACATCTGGGAGCCGTCCCGCCGACTGACCCAGCCGCAGAATCAAATTCACTTAACATCCGAACCAAAGGCAGGTTTAAAATCCCCGGCATTCGTCGTGAAATGCTGTTGTTTTGCTGCAGCAGTACGTTGCAATGTTTAATTTTATATAGAGAGCAATTTAAATAAAGGGTGCTAAAGGGGAAAAACATCGAGGTCGTGTTCATTGTCCATTCAGAAATCCGATGACCGTGTTGAAGAAGCGGTTGAGTGTGTGTCTTCAGCCTCCTGTACCTCCCCCTTGATGGGCATGGCCTGGATGTTGGGAGTCTTTAATGATGGATGTCACCTTTTTGAGGTTGTTGACGGTGTCCTCGATGTAGCGGAGGACTGAGCCCATGACGGAGCTGGCTGGGTTTACAACTCTCTGCGGGCGTTTCCGACCCTGTGCAGTGGCCCCTCCATACCAGACGGTGATGCAGCCAGTTAGAATTCTTTCCAGGGTACACGTAGATCCAAAGATGCTGCAGAATATGTCGTTTGCATTAACAAGCTAAGGATGTGTGGGAGCAGCCCACCAGTGTCCATATTAGCAGAATGGCAACAAATACAACAGGAAAACAAGCCTCGTTTCTCTCACCCCCCCCCCCCCACACACACACAGACAGGCCTCCCACCTCCCACCGCAGAGCAGGTCTGGGATCTTCCCACCTCCAGTCCCTGGCCTGAACTTGTAGAAATAAGGCCTCCAGATTCCAGATTCCCCAATCCACCAGGCCTCCAGATTCCAGATTCCCCAATCCATCAGATTCCAGATTCCCTAATCCATCAGGCCTCAAGATTCCAGATTCCCCAATCCATCAGATTCCAGATTCCCTAATCCATCAGATTCCAGATTCCCCAATGCACCAAGCCTCCAGATTCCAGATTCCCCAATCCACCAGGCCTCCAGATTCCAGATTCCCCAATCCACCAGGCCTCCAAATTCCAGATTCCCCAATCCATCAGGCCTCAAGATTCCAGATTCCCCAATCCATCAGATTCCAGATTCCCTAATCCATCAGATTCCAGATTCCCCAATGCACCAAGCCTCCAGATTCCAGATTCCCCAATCCACCAGGCCTCCAGATTCCAGATTCCCCAATCCACCAGGCCTCCAAATTCCCCAATCCATCAGGCCTCCAGATTCCAGATTCCCCAATCCATCAGATTCCAGATTCCCTAATCCATCAGATTCCAGATTCCCCAATGCACCAAGCCTCCAGATTCCAGATTCCCCAATCCACCAGGCCTCCAGATTCCAGATTCCCCAATCCACCAGGCCTCCAAATTCCCCAATCCATCAGGCCTCCAGATTCCAGATTCCCCAATCCATCAGATTCCAGATTCCCTAATCCATCAGATTCCAGATTCCCCAATGCACCAAGCCTCCAGATTCCAGATTCCCCAATCCATCAGGCCTCAAGATTCCAGATTCCCCAATCCATCAGGCCTCAAGATTCCAGATTCCCCAATCCATCAGGCCTCAAGATTCCAGATTCCCCAATCCATCAGATTCCAGATTCCCTAATCCATCAGATTCCAGATTCCCCCAATGCACCAAGCCTCCAGATTCCAGATTCCCCAATCCACCAGGCCTCCAGATTCCAGATTCCCCAATCCACCAGGCCTCCAAATTCCCCAATCCATCAGGCCTCCAGATTCCAGATTCCCCAATCCATCAGATTCCAGATTCCCTAATCCATCAGATTCCAGATTCCCCAATGCACCAAGCCTCCAGATTCCAGATTCCCCAATCCATCAGGCCTCAAGATTCCAGATTCCCCAATCCATCAGGCCTCAAGATTCCAGATTCCCCAATCCATCAGGCCTCCAGATTCCAGATTCCCCAATCCATCAGATTCCAGATTCCCTAATCCATCAGATTCCAGATTCCCCAATGCACCAAGCCTCCAGATTCCAGATTCCCCAATCCACCAGGCCTCCAGATTCCAGATTCCCCAATCCACCAGGCCTCCAAATTCCCCAATCCATCAGGCCTCCAGATTCCAGATTCCCCAATCCATCAGATTCCAGATTCCCTAATCCATCAGATTCCAGATTCCCCAATGCACCAAGCCTCCAGATTCCAGATTCCCCAATCCATCAGGCCTCAAGATTCCAGATTCCCCAATCCATCAGGCCTCAAGATTCCAGATTCCCCAATCCATCAGGCCTCAAGATTCCAGATTCCCCAATCCATCAGATTCCAGATTCCCTAATCCATCAGATTCCAGATTCCCCAATGCACCAAGCCTCCAGATTCCAGATTCCCCAATCCACCAGGCCTCCAGATTCCAGATTCCCCAATCCACCAGGCCTCCAAATTCCCCAATCCATCAGGCCTCCAGATTCCAGATTCCCCAATCCATCAGATTCCAGATTCCCTAATCCATCAGATTCCAGATTCCCCAATGCACCAAGCCTCCAGATTCCAGATTCCCCAATCCATCAGGCCTCAAGATTCCAGATTCCCCAATCCATCAGGCCTCAAGATTCCAGATTCCCCAATCCATCAGGCCTCCAGATTCCAGATTCCCCAATCCATCAGATTCCAGATTCCCTAATCCATCAGATTCCAGATTCCCCAATCCATCAGGCCTCCAGATTCCCCAATCCATCAGGCCTCAAGATTCCAGATTCCCCAATCCATCAGGCCTCCAGATTCCAGATTCCCCAATCCATCAGATTCCAGATTCCCTAATCCATCAGATTCCAGATTCCCCAATCCACCAGGCCTCCAGATTCCAGATTCCCCAATCCACCAGGCTTCCAGATTCCAGATTCCCCAATCCACCAGACCTCCAGATTCCAGATTCCCCAATCCATCAGGCCTCCAGATTCCAGATTCCCCAATCCACCAGGCCTCCAGATTCCAGATTCCCCAATCCATCAGGCCTCCAGATTCCAGATTCCCCAATCCACCAGGCCTCCAGATTCCAGATTCCCCAATCCACCAGGCCTCCAGATTCCAGATTCCCCAATCCACCAGGCCTCCAGATTCCAGATTCCCCAATCCACCAGGCCTCCAGATTCCAGATTCCCCAATCCACCAGGCCTCCAGATTCCAGATTCCCCAATCCACCAGGCCTCCAGATTCCAGATTCCCCAATCCACCAGGCCTCCAGATTCCAGATTCCCCAATCCACCAGGCCTCCAGATTCCAGATTCCCCAATCCATCAGGCCTCCAAATTCCAGATTCCCCAATCCATCAGGCCTCCAGATTCCAGATTCCCCAATCCACCAGGCCTCCAGATTCCTGATTCCCCAATCCATCAGGCCTCCAGATTCCAGATTCCCCAATCCACTAGGCCTCCAGATTCCAGATTCCCCAATCCACCAGATTCCAGATTCCCCAATGCACCAAGCCTCCAGATTCCAGATTCCCCAATCCACCAGGCTTCCAGATTCCCCAATCCACCAGGCCTCCAGATTCCAGATTCCCCAATCCATCAGGCCTCCAGATTCCAGATTCCCCAATCCACCAGGCCTCCAGATTCCAGATTCCCCAATCCATCAGGCCTCCAAATTCCAGATTCCCCAATCCATCAGGCCTCCAGATTCCAGATTCCCCAATCCACCAGGCCTCCAGATTCCGGATTCCCCAATCCATCAGGCCTCCAGATTCCAGATTCCCCAATCCACTAGGCCTCCAGATTCCAGATTCCCCAATCCACCAGATTCCAGATTCCCCAATGCACCAAGCCTCCAGATTCCAGATTCCCCAATCCACCAGGCCTCCAGATTCCTGATTCCCCAATCCATCAGGCCTCCAGATTCCAGATTCCCCAATCCATCAGGCCTCCAGATTCCAGATTCCCCAATCCATCAGGCCTCCAGATTCCAGATTCCCCAATCCATCAGGCCTCCAGATTCCAGATTCCCCAATCCACCAGGCCTTCAGATTCCAGATTCCCCAATCCACTAGGCCTCCAGATTCCAGATTCCCCAATCCATCAGGTCTCCAGATTCCAGATTCCCCAAACCTTCAGGCCTCCAGATTCCAGATTCCCCAATCCACCAGGCCTCCAGATTCCAGATTCCCCAATCCACTAGGCCTCCAGATTCCAGATTCCCCAATCCATCAGGCCTCCAGATTCCAGATTCCCCAATCCATCAGGCCTCCAGATTCCAGATTCCCCAATCCATCAGGCCTCCAGATTCCAGATTCCCCAATCCACTAGGCCTCCAGATTCCAGATTCCCCAATCCATCAGATTCCAGATTCCCCAATCCACCAGGCCTCCAGATTCCAGATTCCCCAATCCACCAGGCTTCCAGATTCCAGATTCCCCAATCCACCAGGCCTCCAGATTCCAGATTCCCCAATCCACCAGGCCTCCAGATTCCAGATCCCCCAATCCATCAGGCCTCCAGATTCCAGATTCCCCAATCCACCTGGCCTCCAGATTCCAGATTCCCCAATCCATCAGATTCTAGATTCCCCAAGCCACCAGATTCCAGATTCCCCAATGCACCAAGCCTCCAGATTCCAGATTCCCCAATCCACCAGGCCTCCAGATTCCAGATTCCCCAAACCATCAGGCTTCCAGATTCCAGATTCCCCAATCCATCAGGCCTCCAGATTCCAGATTCCCCAATCCACTAGGCCTCCAGATTCCAGATTCCCCAATCCACCAGGCCTCCAGATTCCAGATTCCCCAATCCACCAGGCCTCCAGATTCCAGATTCCCCAATCCATCAGGCCTTCAACTTTTGAATTCACCAACTTTGATCTTTGACGTTCAGTTTCCACCTCGGGAATGATCAGACATGGAATTTTGAACTCCAGGCCTCGAACTCCGGATTGGTTCAAGCCTATGCTCTTCCAGCACACTCCTGCCCCCTCCCTGCCCCTCCCCACCCACGTTACTACCAGGTGACAGGACAGTGGGATACCCACGGGCTCTTTTATGAATCAGAAGCATTTGGTGTCCCAGGGCCAGTATTCACTGGAGTTGAGAAGAATGGGGGGGGGGGAAATCTCACTGAAAACCATTGAATATTGAAAGGCCTAGATAGAGTGGATGAAGAGAGAATGTTTCCAATGTTTGGCAAGTCTAGGACCAGCGTACAGAGCCCTCAAAAACAGAGGGTCACCCATATACAAGAGGTGAGGAGGCATTTCTTTAGCTATAAGGTGGTTAATCTGTGAAATTCATTTTCACAGACAACTGTGCGGGCCAAGTCATTGGCTATATTTATATCTGAGGTTGATAGATTCTTGATTAGTCAGGGCGTCAAAGGTTACAGGGAGAATGGGGTTGAGATCAGCCATGATGGAATGGTGGAGCTGACTTAATGGACTGAATGGCCTAATCCTGCTCCTATGACTATTGGCCTGCACTGACACCCGGTCAGTGCATCAGGTTAGACACGGGCAGGGAAACCACCTCCTGTCGTGTGACCACACTGGACCTCGGCTGGGCAGGCAACCCCTCGGAACATCCCCCGGCGAGGCCGTAGCGTTCTCCATGGTCTGGAAGGAACCTCTCCTCATGGGCAGTCCGCTGTGTGATATCGCCACGTGGGACGAGGGGCCCTTCGTCCCTATCCCATGGGTCAGCAGCCTGTGGCGCTGATAAGTGGTGACTCTGTATGAGTAGCTCTGATGAGAATCATCAAATATTCCTGTTTAGGACTACTCCAGCTGAAATCTACATTCATTTCTGTAAGCAGCATCGTTTTACAGTGACATTTTACACATACTTATTGTGATTTGTAGTTTATTTATTATTATGTATTGCAATATCCTGTTGTTGTAAAACAACAAATTTCACCCATATGCCAGTGATTCTGTTCCGTGAGGCTAAGGGAATTAATCCCACCCATAAGGGGGCCGTGGTGAGGGGCAGCCCAGAGCAAGAGAGCACCCTCACCTTCTCCCAACTGCATCCCACCCCACAGCAGTCTGCCTCCCACAGTGAGGTACGTGCGGACAGAGACTCACGAGGAGGGACGAGGCAGACGATGGATTGGGGTGAGGAGGACACAGAGAGGGGGAGGGTTGAGAGCTGGAGGGAGGAGGAGGAAGATCTGTGGGTGGAGAAAAGGATGGAGGATCTGAGGGCAGGCAGAGAGGAGGGAGAGGGAGGGAGGGAGAAAGAGGATATGTGGAGGGGAGGAGTGTTACGAAGATGAACACCATTCCCCGAAAATTGCCTGGGTGGGCAGGTTGTGATGAGCTGCCTGACGTGGGCTCCACATCTCAGTGGTGACCCCACGCTCTCCGAATCTCTATAGAGACACGGACTGGACACACTAACGAGGATCCCCACCGGTCACACTGACGTGGACCGGGGACACGGACTGGACACGCCAACGAGGATCCCCACCGGTCACACTGACGTGGACCGGGGACACGGACTGGACACGCCAACGAGGATCCCCACCGGTCACACTGACGTGGACCGGGGACACGGACTGGACACACCAACGAGGATCCCCACCGGTCACACTGACGTGGACCGGGGACACGGACTGGACACACCAACGAGGATCCCCACCGGTCACACTGACGTGGACCGGGGACACGGACTGGACACACCAACGAGGATGCGGACTGGACACACCGACATGGACCGGGGACACAACCCAGGGACCTGGAGTGGACACAGACCAGACACACTGACACGGACCAGAGACACAGAGTGGACACAGACCGGACACGGATTGGACACACAGACACAGACATGACACATGCACGCAGACTGGACACACAGACGGGATACAGGAACACGATGAGACAAGTACCAGACACACGGACTGGACACAGACACAGAGCGTACATGAAGTGCGGACTACATGGGGTTAAAAAGTCCACCATTTTATTCGGACAATTAAATACACATTTGGTCTCAGAATAGATATGGCTGAAATATAGTTTGTAAATTACCCTGTAAACATTAGAACCTGTTGAGGAGGTCACCGGGGCTGTGGTTGGGAGCTCCCATGGGTGTGGTTGGGAGGCTCCCATGGGTGGGCTCCAGCTTCAGGAGGGTGGTGGACTCGACACTCAGGAAATCCGACGGCATCCACCTGGACAGACCTGAGCGAGGCAAAGCCCACCCACCTCCCCCCAACACAGGAACGGTCTGACTGGCCCCTCGGTAGGGCTGCACCCAGCAGCATGGGGTCTGTAACACGGGACAGGTCGGGGGTCTGCCCGAGATTGGCTGGGGACTGCCACACGGCTGCTGGGCTCTGTAAAGTGGGCAAGTGTAACGCGGGAACCGCAAATTGGCGACGCCGCCAACCGCGGGGCAGGGGGAGCAGACAGGGCTGAGTTAGCACCGAGCGGGATGGGAATCTGCACCACGGACTGGGGGGAGTCACACTGTATCAGGCACCGAGCACCAGTGTCAGTGAGCGAGTCTCAGGTGTGGTGTTGCCAGAGAACTTCATTTTCTCACTGGGAGCTGTGATGTCCTGGAACAGATGTGGCGTCCTGAGACAGATGTGTTGTTCTACACCAGCTGTGGAGTTGTGGGCCAACGGTGGTACCCATCCCAGTTAGTGTGCTCAGTCTAGCCGTGCAGTTCCAGGCCAATACATAACCGGTCCAGCTGTGGTCCTGGTCTAGTTATGGCGATGGTGTTCCTGGGCAGCATTGACTCTGGGATCGCTGTTGTTCCTGTCCAACTGTGGAGCCTCGTCGAGCTCTGGTGGTCTGGTCCAGCTGCAGTATGGTGCTCCCGTGGTCTGCCACAACCCATTTGTACCGTTCTCCTGTCCACATTGTCGGTGTGAAGGGATCTCCTGTGTCCCAGAGAGGCGAGCCCCACATCAGCCTTCCCCAGGAAACAGCCAGGCTCGCTCCTAGAGGCCGGGGCGGGATGGGGGTGGGGAGCAATCCCACAGGACTTGTGGGAGCTGGTTTGAGGAGAGGGCCGGTGTCTCCTCGCCGGTGAGAGACCAATCCTGCTTCAAACCAGGAGGGTGGGGTGTGCTGGGGTGGGGGCAATGTGTGGGCTCTGATTAGGGGATCAGGTTGTTCAGCTGGCCTGGATACTTTTCAAACTTCCTCTCGGCTTCTTCACTGAAGGCATCGCCTGGAGATAGTAAACAAAGAGTGGTCAACTGGTCAGCTGGGGGGGGGGGGAAGAGGGAGGCTAATCCTTTGGACAGCTGGGACACACTGCCTGAAGGAGGGGGCACAGAAGGGGAAACAGAGCAGGTATAAAGGGAACGTTTTACAGAGGATCGGGGTCTCACAGCACAGAAACACACCCTTTATCCCAGCTAGTCCATCCCGACAAAGATGCCCAGCTAAGGCAGTCCCATCTGTAATCACTGCAGATGCTGGAAATCCAAACCCACACACAAAATGCTGGAGGAACTCAGCAGGCCAGGCAGCATCCATGGAAATGAATAAACAGTCAAAGTTCTGGGCCGAGACCCTTCTTCAGGACTGAGAAAGAAGGGAGAAGAAGCCAGGATAAGAGGGTGGGGGGGGAGGGAAGGAGTACAAGCCGGCAGGTGACAGGTGAGACCAGATGAGGGGAAGGTGGGTGGGAGGGGAATGAATTGGCAATTTGGGAGGTGAGAGGTGGGAAAGGTAAAGGGCAGGAGAAGGAATCTGACAGGCGGAGAATGAGGAGTGACACCCGAGGGAGGTGATGGACAGGTGAGAAGAGAGGTAAGAGGATGTCCAGGTTGGGGAATGGAAGAACAGAGAGGGAAAGAGGGGGAGGAAAGTCTGGAAATTAGAGAATTGAAGAAGAGATCTACCTGGCTTCCCAGTTTCTCACTTCATCCTCCCTCCTCTACCCACCTGGTCTCACCTATCACCTTCGAGCTTGTCCTATGACTTCTCCCCCCACCTTATTCCCCCTCCTTTCCAGTCCTGATGAAGGGCCTCTCCATAGAGAGGTTGATTCCTCTCCGTAGACGCTGCCTGACCTGCTGAGTTCCTCCAGCGTGTTGTGTGTGTTGCTCTGGTCCCATTTGCCTGTGTTTGACCCACATTTCTCTGATCCTTTCCTTATTCATGTGCCTGTCCAAATGTCTTAATGCTGTAAATGTTACTCCTCCATCAGCTCAGCCCATAAACTTACCGCCTTCTGGGTGAAAAAGTTACCTCTCAGATCCCTATTAAATCTCTCTCCCCTCACCTTCAACCTGTGCCTTCTGGTTCCTGATACCCCCGACCCTGGGGTAAAAGATTCTGTACATTCATCCTATCAATGCCCATTAAGATTTTGTACACCCCTCAGTCTCCTACTCTACAACGAATAATGTTCCAACTTGCCCAGCTCAGAACTCAGTCTCGAGATTGCCAGCAATGTCCTCTGCACTCCTTCCAGATTAATGAACAGACACATCAACACAAATTGATAAGGGCAAAGAGAAAGTTAGATTAATTCTGCATCATGTTCAGTACAGACATAGTGGGCCGAATGGCCTGCTCCTGTGCTGTACTGCATCCATCTATAAGACCACTCTGAGGTTAAACATAGAAAACCTACAGCACAATACAGGCCATTCCGCTCATAAAGTTGTGCCGAACATGTCCTTACCTGAGAAATTACCCAGGGTTACCCATAGCCCTCTATTTTTCTAAGCTACATACACCTGTCCAGGAGTCTCTTAAAAAATCCTATTGTTTCTGCCTCCATCACTGTCGTCGGCAGCCCATTCCACACACTCACCACTCCCCACGTAAAAAAAAACTTACCCCTGACATCTCCTCTGTACCTACTTCCAAGCACCTTAAGACTGTGCCCTTTTGTGCCCTGGGAAAAAGCCTCTGACTATCCACACGATCAATGCCTCTCATCATCTTATACACCTCTATCAGGTCACCTCTCATCCTCCGTCACTCCAAGGAGAAAAGGTCAAGTTCACTCAACCTATTCTCATAAGGCATGCTCCCAAATCAAAGCAACATCCTTGTAAATCTCTACACCCTTTCTATGGTTTCCACATCCTTCCTGTAGTGAAGTTACCCTATTGCCCCATGCTGCAACTGCAGGGACCTCATGATCCCTCTGTTCCTCAAATATTCATTCTGCCTGACCTACCCAGGTTACTCCTTCTCACCCATGGAACTGCAGGTCCTTCACCCCATGAATTTGTGCTGATTTAACCTACTCCTTCCCTCCCACACAGCCCTCCACTTTTCTATCACCCATGTGTCTGTCTAAGAGCCTGTTAAATGTCCCTAATGTACCTGCCTCTACCACCACCCCTGGCTGCGAGTTCCACACACCCACCACCCTTATCTCTGACATCCCCTCTGTACTCTCCTCCATTCATTTTAAAATTACGCCCTTTCATATTCGCCAGTTCCACCCTGGGGAAAAGTCTCTGACTGTCCACTCTGTCTTTGCCTCTTATCATCTTGTACACCTCTATCAAGACCGCTCTCATCCCTCTTTGCTCCAAAGAGAAAAGCCGTACCTCGCAGCCTATCATGCTCACTAATCCAGGCAGCATCCTGGTAAATCATACCAGATTTAAAGCCATCTGCCTTTACCAGCTGATAAACATCTCTTGATTATGCGCCTTTTCTTTTTTTAGGATATTCTGCAAACTACTAATCACACCTCCTATGTTTCTACCCACGTGGGATCACAGCCCCGATCCCGTGGTACACCACACGTCACGGACATCCAATGCCACAGACAAGCCTCCATCCACCACCTCCTGACCCTCCAGTTGTGTCTCACTAACATCCCCCAGTCTGCCCCAGATCCCACAGACCTTGACCAGCGCCAGTCTCCAGCTGGCACAATGGGGAATTGTCGGGGGCTGAAGGGATTGGGAAGGAGTTACCTATGTGACAATTGTGCATCCAGATGCGGTGCCCATCGTATTTACAATTACATTTCATGGCGTTGTTGGTGAAGTCACTTTCAGAAACCTCATAGTTCGGGTTAATGATAACCTGGCGAGGAAACCCACAGTCAGTGACACACACAGCCAACTTTACCCACACCTCATCCCCTCCCACAGTCAGTGAAACACATAGCCAACTTTACCCACACCTCACCCCGTCCCACAGAGACCCACACCCCCAGTTATACCCAAACCTCACCCTGACCCACAGTCAGTGACACACAGCCAACTTTACCCACACCTCACCCCGTCCCACAGAGACCCACACCCCCAGTTATACCCAAACCTCACTCTGTCCCACAGTCAGTGAAACACACAGCCAACTTTACCCACACCTTACCCCGTCCCACAGAGACCCACAACGCCAGTTATACCCAAACCTCACCCTGTCCCACAGTCAGTGACCCACAATGCCCACACCTCACCCCATCCCACAGAGACCCACACCGCCAATTATACCCAAACTTCACCCAGTCCCACAGTCAGTGACCCACAATGCCCACACCTCACCCCATCCCACAGAGACCCACACCGCCAATTATACCCAAACTTCACCCTGTCCCACAGTCAGTGACCCACAATGCCCACACCTCACCCCATCCCACAGAGACCCACACCGCCAATTATACCCAAACTTCACCCTGTCCCACAGTCAGTGACCCACAATGCCCACACCTCACCCCATCCCACAGAGACCCACACCGCCAATTATACCCAAACCTCACCCTGTCCCACAGTCAGTGACCCACAATGCCCACACCTCACCCCATCCCACAGAGACCCACACCGCCAATTATACCCAAACCTCACCCTGTCCCACAGTCAGTGACCCACAATGCCCACACCTCACCCCATCCCACAGAGACCCACACCGCCAATTATACCCAAACTTCACCCTGTCCCACAGTCAGTGACCCACAATGCCCACACCTCACCCCATCCCACAGAGACCCACACCGCCAATTATACCCAAACTTCACCCAGTCCCACAGTCAGTGACCCACAATGCCCACACCTCACCCCATCCCACAGAGACCCACACCGCCAAATATACCCAAACTTCACCCAGTCCCACAGTGACCCACAATGCTGACTGTACCCACACCTCACTTCATCCCACAGAGACCCACACCGCCAATTATACCCAAACTTCACCCTGTCCTACAGTCAGTGACCCACAATGCTGACTGTACCCCACACCTCACTTCATCCCACAGACAGTAACCCACACTGCCGACTGTACCCACACCTCAACCCTTCCCTCAGTGACCCACAATGCCCTCTGTACCCACACCTCACCCCATCCTACAGACAGTAATCCACACTGCCGACTGTACACTGCCCACTCATGCCAGTCCCCCTGATTCTCCTGTGATGATCGGTTTGTGATTGTTCACACTGGGAGGTCTCTTTAACTACCTCCCCGCCCTGTTTCTCCTTCCTCACCTCCCTATCACACCCCCTGCTTTCTGTCCACCATCCTTATACCCTCCCTCTCCTTCCCCATCCCTTTTGTCCTCACCTTCTCCATCCCATATCCCTCCCTCACACTCAGCCCCATCTCTTCCAAGCACCATCCTCCCCATCCCATCACCCAAACCTCCCCCTCATCTTCTCACTCCTCTCCCCACCAAACTCAGTCCCATCCCTCAATCCCACCCTACCTCGCACTCATGTGTAACGTCAGTGTCACCCTTCCCGCTCATCCCATCACACTCTCCAAATCCTGTATTCCACCCCATCTCCTTGCCTCCCCTCTCCCCATCCCCTCTCCACACACACACACCAGCCCACCCTCCATCCCTGCATCCCCGACCTGTCTCCTCCTCTCCCCTCCCCTCCCACTCCCCTCCCCTCTCCCCCTCCCCTCCCCTCTCCACACACACACACCAGCCCCACCTTCCATCCCTGCATCCCCGACCTGTCTCCCCTCTCCCCCTCCCCTCCCCTCCCCTCCCCCCCTCCCCTCTCCACTCCCCTCCCCATCCCCTCCCCTCCCCCTCTCCCCCCACACACACCCAGCCCACCCTCCATCCCTGCATCCCCGACCTGTCTCCTCTCTCCCCCTCCCCTCCCACTCC
Organism: Hemitrygon akajei; assembly: GCF_048418815.1. NCBI lineage: Eukaryota > Metazoa > Chordata > Chondrichthyes > Myliobatiformes > Dasyatidae > Hemitrygon > Hemitrygon akajei. Next base: position 7,297,816 of record NC_133127.1, on the reverse strand, counting down.
CCTCCCCTCTCCCCCTCCCCCTCTCCACACACACACACCAGCCCACCCTCCATCCCTGCATCCCCGACCTGTCTCCTCTCTCCCCCTCCCCTCCCACTCCCCTCCCCTCTCCCCATCCCCTCTCCACACACACACACCAGCCCACCCTCCATCCCTGCATCCCCCGACCTGTCTCCTCTCTCCCCCTCTGCTCCCACTCCCCTCCCCTCTCCCCTCCCCTCCCATCTCCACACACACACACACCAGCCCACCCTCCATCCCTGCATCCCCGACCTCTCCTCTCTCCCCCTCCCCTCCTACTCCCCTCCCCTCTCCCCCCTCCCCTCTCCATCCCCTCTCCACACACACACACACCAGCCCACCCTCCATTCCTGCAACCCCGACCTGTTTCCCCTCTCCCCCTCCCCTCCCCTCCCCATCCCCTCTCCCCCCACACACACCAGCCCACCCTCCATCCCTGCATCCCCGACCTGTCTCCTCTCTCCCCCTCTGCTCCCACTCCCCTCCCCTCTCCCCTCCCCTCCCCTCTCCACACACACACACACCAGCCCACCCTCCATCCCTGCATCCCCGACCTCTCCTCTCTCCCCCCTCCCCCTCCCCACTCCCCCTCCCCTCTCCCCCTCCCCTCCCCTCCCCATCCCCTCTCCAAACACACACACACCAGCCCACCCTCCATCCCTGCATCCCCGACCTGTCTCCCCTCTCCACTCCCCTCCCCTCCCCTCCCCATCCCCTCTCCCCCACACACACCAGCCCACCCTCCATCCCTGCATCCCCGACCTGTCTCCTCTCTCCCCCTCTGCTCCCACTCCCCTCCCCTCTCCCCCTCCCCTCCCCATCCCCTCCCCATCCCCTCTCCACACACACACACACCAGCCCACCCTCCATCCCTGCAACCCCGACCTGTCTCCTCTCTCCTCCTCCCCTCCCACTCCCCTCCCCTCTCCCCCTCCCCTCCCCTCTCCACTCCCCTCCCCATCCCCTCCGCTCCCCCTCTCCCCCACACACACCAGCCCACCCTCCATCCCAGCAACCCCGACCTGTCTCCCCCTCCCCTCCTCATCCCCTCCCCTCCCCTCCCCATCCCCTCTCCACACACACCCACCAGCCCACCCTCCATCCCTGCAACCCCGACCTGTCTCCCCTCTCCCCCTGCCCTCCCACTCCACTCCCCTCTCCCCCTCCCCCTCCCCTCTCCACTCCCCTCCCCATCCCCTCCCCTCCCCCTCTCCACCACACACACCAGCCCACCCTCCATCCCTGCAACCCCGACCTGTCTCCCCTCTCCCCCTCCCCCTCCCCTCTCTCCCCCTCCCCTCCCCATCCCCTCTCCACACACACACACCAGCCCACCCTCCATTCCTGCAACCCCGACCTGTCTCCCCCTCTCCCCCTGCCCTCCCCTCTCTCCCCTCCCCTCCCCATCCCCTCCCCTCCCCCTCTCCCCCACACACACCAGCCCACCCTCCATTCCAGCAACCCCGACCTGTCTCCCCCTCCCCTCCTCATCCCCTCCCCTCCCCTCCCCATCCCCTCTCCACACACACCCACCAGCCCACCCTCCATCCCTGCAACCCCGACCTGTCTCCCCTCTCCCCCTGCCCTCCCACTCCACTCCCCTCTCCCCCTCCCCTCCCCTCTCCACTCCCCTCCCCATCCCCTCCCCTCCCCCTCTCCACCACACACACCAGCCCACCCTCCATCCCTGCAACCCCGACCTGTCTCCCCTCTCCCCCTGCCCACCCACTCCACTCCCCTCTCCCCCTCCCCCTCCCCTCTCCACTCCCCTCCCCATCCCCTCCTCTCCCCCTCTCCACCACACACACCAGCCCACCCTCCATCCCTGCAACCCCGACCTGTCTCCCCTCTCCCCCTCCCCTCCCCTCTCTCCCCTCCCCTCCCCATCCCCTCTCCACACACACACACCCAGCCCACCCTCCATCCCTGCAACCCCGACCTGTCTCCTCTCTCCCCCTCCCCTCCCCTCCCTCTCCCCATCCCCTCTCCACACACACACACCAGCCCACCCACCATCCCAGCAACCCCGACCTGTCTCCCCCTCCCCTCCTCATCCCCTCCCCTCCCCTCCCCATCCCCTCTCCCCCACACACACACCAGCCCACCCTCCATCCCTGCAACCCCGACCTGTCTCCCCTCTCCCCCCTGCCCTCCCACTCCCCTCCCCTCTCCCCCCTCCCCTCCCTCTCCACTCCCCTCCCCATCCCCTCCCCTCCCCCTCTCCCCCACACACACCAGCCCACCCTCCATCCCAGCAACCCCGACCTGTCTCCCCCTCCCCTCCTCATCCCCTCCCCTCCCCCTCCCCATCCCCTCTCCACACACACACACACCAGCCCACCCTCCATCCCTGCAACCCCCGACCTGTCTCCCCTCTCCCCCTGCCCTCCCACTCCCCTCCCCCTCTCCCCCTCCCCTCCCCTCTCCACTCCCCTCCCATCCCCTCCCCTCCCCTCTCCCCCACACACACCAGCCCACCCTCCATCCCAGCAACCCCGACCTGTCTCCCCTCTCCCCCTCCCCTCCCCTCCCTCCCCATCCCCTCTCCCCCCACACACACACCAGCCCACCCTCCATCCCTGCAACCCCCGACCTGTCTCCCCTCTCCCCCTGCCATCCCTTCCCCTCCCCTCCCCATCCCCTCTCCACACACACACACACCAGCCCCACCCTCCATCCCTGCAACCCCGACCTGTCTCCCCTCTCCCCCCTGCCATCCCTTCCCCTCCCCTCCCCATCCCCTCTCCACATCACACACACCACACACCAGCCCACCCTCCATCCAGCAACCCCGACCTGTCTCCCCCTCCCCTCCTCATCCCCTCCCCTCCCCTCCCCATCCCCTCTCCCCCACACACACACCAGCCCACCCTCCATCCCTGCAACCCCGACCTGTCTCCCCTCTCCCCCTGCCCTCCCTTCCCCCTCCCCTCCCCATCCCCTCTCCACACACACACACACACCAGCCCACCCTCTATCCCAGCAACCCCGACCTGTCTCCCCTCTCCCCCTGCCCTCCTTCCCCTCCCCTCCCCATCCCCTCTCCACACACACCACCAGCCCACCCTCCATCCCAGCGACCCCGACCTGCATGATGTAGTTGCCAGGTTTCACGTCAGTGATGTCGATCCACTGGCAATCGATGTCGTGTCGGTACGAGTCCCAGCAGCCCACTGTGATTCCCTGCTCCCCCGAAGTTTGCACATTCATACCGCTTGTGTCCATCTGTGCGGGTGAAGACAGGAGTTTAGTTAATCAATCCATCATGGCCGATTTATTAACCCTCTCAACCCTATCATTGTGTCATCTCCCTGTCACAGCTGTGGAGAATCTGTGTAAATTTGTCAAACGAGATGTGTTGGAAAGGCAGTGTCCATTTTTAAGGACCCCCAGCACCCAGGGCATGCCCTTTTCTCACTGTTACCATCTGGTAGGAGGTACAGAAGCCTGAAGACACACACTCAGCGATTCAGGAACAGCTTCTTTTCCCTCTGCCATCTGATTCCTAAATGGACCATTGAAGCTTTGGACACTACCTCACTTTTTTAAATATACAGTATTTCTGTTTTTGCACATTTTTTAATCTATTCAATATACGTAATTGATTTACTTGTTTATTATTTTTTAAAATTTCATTTATTTTTTTTCCTCTCTCTGCCAGATACGTATTGCATTGAACTGCTGCTGCTAAGTTAACAAATTTCACATCCCATGCCGGTGATAATAAACCTGATTCTGATCTGCTCTTCATTAAAACCAGTCTGACGAGGTGTGATTACAGATCACTTACGTCGGTGTTGGGGAGGCTAGTGCCCATCATCGAGGCCATCTGCAAGAGGTGGCATCTATCGTGAAGGGACCCCCCATCACCCACGACGTGCCCCCTCCTCAGGGAGGAGGTACAGGAGCCTCAAGACACAGACTGAATGGTTTAGGAACAGCTTTTCCTGCTCCACCATCAGATTTCGATCATTTCCGTGACCTCACTATTTTGCTCTCTTCTATGTTTATGTTTTTTTAAATTATATATTCTTACTGTAATTAAAGCAATCTTTGTGTATTACATAAAATAAACAGATTTCACGACATTTATCAGTGATATTTAAAGCGGAGCTCCATCGGTTCTTGATTATTCAGCCAGGATCGAATGGTGGAGCAGACTCGATGGGTCAAATGGCCTAATTCTGCTCCTTTGGAATTTGGTCTAATAAATGGGATTGACACCGGGTTCTATGGGGTTTTGAGAAAGTTGCTTTGAGCAGCAGGAGTAAGCGGGTCAGGAGGAGGCTACGCGGCCCATCAAGCATGTCCCAACATTCAGTGTCATCTATCCTGCCCTCAGGAAGGAGGTACAGGAGCCTCATGACCCACACCACCAGGTTCAGGGACAGTTACTACCCCTCAACAATCAGGCTCCCGAACCAGAGGGAGTAACTTCACTCACCCAACACTGAACTGTTCCCATAATTTACTGAAGGGTCTCAGTCCAAATCATAGACCTTTTTATTCATCTCCATAGATGCTGCCTGACCTGCTGAGTTCCTCCAGCGTTTAGTGTCTGTTGCTCAACAACCTATAGACTCACTTTCATGGGCTTGCCAGTTCATGTTCTCAGTATTCATCACTTATTTATTATTATTACTATTTGCTTTTTTTTCTTTATTACGTTTACACAATTAGTTGTCTTTGTGTGTAGCTTTTCACTCGTTTCTTTGTACTTACAGTGAGTGCCCACAGGAGAATGAATCTCAGGGTTGTGGATGGTGACCTGTGTCCACTCTGACCATACATTTTCTCTCAATCTTTTGAAAATCTACTTTGAATACTTCCCACATTCTGGCTTCCACCACCTGTTTGGGTGAGAAATCCAGAGATTCATCCCCCCCCCCCCCCCCCACACACACACACAGAGAATTCCAGATGATTCTGATCCAGATTCAGAATCCAAATCAGGTTTATTATCAATGTTTCAGTGAATTCCACAGATTCACCATCCTCTGGCCAAAAAAATCTTTCTTTCCTCGGCTCTGTTCTAAATGAATGCCCCTCTATTCTGAGGCTGTGTCCTCTATTCCTAGATTCCTTCACTATAGGAATCATCCTCTCCAAATCCACTCTATCTAGGTGTTTCAATATGCAATAGGTTTAGACCATAAGACCATCAGACATAGGAGCAGAATTAGGCCATTCAGTCCATCAAGTCTTCTCTGCTATTCCTTCGTGGCTGATCCCAGATCCCACTCAACCCCAAACACCTGCCTTCTCGCCAAAACCTTTGACACTCTGACCCATCAGGAAATGATCAACTTCCTCCTTAAATATACACACGGATATGTTCTCCACCGCAGTCTGTGGCAGAGCTTTCCACAGATTCACTACTCTCTGACTTGAAAAAAAATCCTCTGTACCTCTGTTCTATAGGGTAACTCCTCAATTCTGAGGCTGTGCCCTCTAGTTCTGAATACCCCCACAGGTAACATCCTCTCCACATTCAACCTACCTAGTACTTTCAACATTCGCTAGGTTTCTATGAGATCCACCCGCATTCTTCTAAATTCCAGTGAGTAAAGGCCCAAAGCTGCCAAACACTCCTCATATGTTAACCCTTTCATTCCTGGAATCATCCTTGTGAACCCCCTCTGGACTCTCTCCAATGACAACACATCCTTTCTGAGATATGGGGCCCAAAGCTGTTGACAATACTCCCTGCAACCTGACTAGGGTCAGCATTATCTCCTTGTTTTTATATTCTGTTACCCTTGAAATTAATGCCAGCATTGCATTTGCCTTCTTTACCACAGACTCAACCTGGAAACTAACCTTCTGGGTGTCTTGCACGAGGACTCACAAGTCCCTCTGCACCTCTGATCTTTGAATTTTCTCCCCATTTAGAAAATAGTCTATGCCTTTACTCCTTCTCAAGAAATGCAGCTACGATCTGCGCAGTACTCAAGGCAGCGACAGGACAATACAGGGACAAGATCCAGACACAACTCTCCACCAACAACACACGCAGCTTCTGGCAAGGTCTGCACACCATCGCAGACTTCAAAGCTAAACACAGTGGTGTTTCCAACATCGCTGCCTCTCTCCCAGGCGGGCTAAATCTTTTTTGCGCTGGGTTTGATGTCGCCAACACTGACCCCCGAAGAGACCTGCAGATGCGACCTGCGGCTTGGTCATCTCTGAGGCAGAACTACGCAGGGGTTTCCAACGAGTGGACAGTCACAAGGCTACGGGACCGGACGGCATCCCAGGGCGGGTACTCAGAGTGTGCGTGGCACAACTGGCAGGTGTGTTTACAGACATTTTTAATCTCTCCCTCTCCCAGTGTAGAGTGCCCCCCCGCTTCAAAACATCCACCATTGTCCCTGTACCTAAAAAGAGCAAGGTAACATGTCTGAACGATTGGCATCCTGTCGCACTCACCTCATAATAAGCAAATGCTTTGAGATGCTGGTCAAGGATTACGTCTGCAGTATGTGCCACCCACACTGGATCCCCTACAATTCACCTACCGACACAACCGATCAACAGATGAGAAGGATAATCAATCAGCCGTGATGGAATGGCAGAGAAGACTAGATGGGCTGAATGGCCTAATTCTTCTCCAAGGTCTTCTGGTCTTGGTCCTCTCGGATGAATGCTAACATTGCCTTTTCCTTCCTTATCACAGACTCAACCGTCATTGTGATATTCCCACCGACCACCATGAGATCCCCAGGTCGCAGTGACACTCCCACAGACCCCAGCTACATTTCTACTGATCACCTCGATATTCCCAGATCCCGGCAAAGTTCCAACAGATTCCTGAGGTGCTCCCACAGACCCCGGTGATGTTCCCATGGATCATCATGATATTCCCAGATCCCAACCACATTCTCATGGTTCCCGGCAACGTTCCCACATATCGCAGGGCATTCTCACGGATGCCATTGATATTCCCATGGATTACCAGAATCAGGGAAATTATTGGTACAGTAATCCGTGGTGTCCTCCATGGGAAATCCTGTGGCACGTTCCCGTGGAAGACACCATGGCTCCATCAGATGAGGCCGCCTGGATTCAGGGCAGTGTCGGAGGTGGATGGGAGGAGGAATTGGTGTGGCACGCTGTCCAGGAGACGCCATCTGCACGTGTGGGATCACAGGGTGGTTCAGGGACACCCTACCAAACAGGCGGAGAACCCACCGTCCGCACAGTCAGAGTCCTCCAGGCAAAAGCTGGCCTTGTGTCCTTCTGCCACCTTGGTGCCGTTCAGCGTCAGAATGTCGTAATGTGTGAAGATGTCCATACTGTGGTAGTGGCTGTGGTTGGGAAAGACAGGGACCAAGGGAGAGAGAAAGGGGAAGAAGGGTGAGGGGGGGAGACAGAGAGATAGTTGGTCTGAGCCCACAATCTGTACTAACCACAACCACTCCTCCATTCACATTTTGCTGCCCTCCCCTCCCACTCATTGCTCCCACCACCCCCCCCATGTGGAAGGGTGACCTGCCATCAGCCTGCTTGGCGTTGGGAACTTGGGACCTCCCTTCACCAGCTTCCTTTGCCCCAGGGGTGAGAACAATAGAAGCGCCCACCTTCCCCCCCTCCACCAGCCTCGGGCCTGGGTCCAGGGGCCAGCGGTCAGAGTCTTGCTGTGCACTCACCCGTGGCACTCGTGCCAGACCCAGGAGTGGCGGCCGGCCTTGGGGCGGAAGTCGGCGCGGCCAATGTTGTGGATCTCTGAGGAGAATCGGAGGAGGCGCCGGTGTCCGTAGGGCCAGTTGGCGTTCCGGGCCGAGCTGGAGAGGCAGTTCTCCTCGGCCGCGCAGTACAACATGTGCAGAGGTCGGTCCTCGATGTAAGCTGTCTGCTCTACCAGCTTCGCGTTCAGGATCAGGTCCGAAGAGGCTGTGGGGATGGAGAACAGCAGTCACCCTGCACTGGGGCAGAGGGGAGAGGGGCACCAGATCACTGGGTTTGTGGGCCAAGCACTGGATGGGGAGAGAGACCCTGGGTCACCAGGACCGTGGGGAGAGGGGCACAGGGGCACTGGGTCACTGGGAGTATGGGGAGAGGGATACTGGGTCATTGGGCCTGTTGGGTGAGCACTGGGTAGGGAGGGAGAGTGGGAGCGTGATACAGGGTCATTGGAGCAGTAGATCTCATTGTGTTGCCTGGGCAGTGGGGAAACACTGGATCACTGGGCCAGTGAGGGCACAGTGGAGTACTGGGACAGGGGAGTTATGCCCATTTACACTGGATCACTGGAAGATCAGCTGTGATTGGCTCATTGTGGGACTGGATCAGAGTGACGGTGTCAGATTACACCAGACCATTGTCTAGAACAGCAATGGGATATCACACTGGATCACTGCATCAGGGAATAGTGATCATTGACATTGGAGCATTAAGGACCCCCCATCACCCAGGACATGCCCTCTTCTCAACGCTACCATCGAGGAGGAGGTACAGGAGCCTGAAGGCAGGCAGGCAGGCACGCGCACACACACACACACAGACACACACACACACACACACACACACATGCACACGCACACTCACACGCACACACACACATACACATACACACACACACTCACACACACACACACGCACACACTCACACGCACACACTCACAAACACACACACGCACACAGACACACATACACACACACACTCAGACACACACACGCACACACACACTCACACACACATGCACACGCACACTCACACTCACACGCACACACACACACTCTCACACACACACACACTCACACACACGCACACTCACGCAATGTTTCAGGAACAGCTTCTTCCTCTCCATCATCAGATTTCAGAATGGACCATGAACACATCTACATTATTTATTCCCTCTTTTTCTGCGCTACTGATTTATTTCAATAAATTCTAATAATATTTCTTATTGTAATTTTTAGTGTTGTTATTGCTGTGTACTGCTGCCACAAAACAACAAGTTTCACCACATATGCCGGTGATATTAGACCATCATCAGGGAGCCCCACCGCCCAGGTCGTGCCCTCGTCTCGCTGCTACCATCGGGAAGCTCAGGACTCGCCACCAGGTTCAGAACACATTACCATCACCCTCTGGAACCAAAGGGGATAACTTCACTCAGCTTCAATTCCCCCATCACTGAACTCTCCCACAACCTTTGAAAGACCTGTCATCACATGTTCTCGATATTTACTGCTTACTTATTTTTTATTATTATTTTTTTCCTTTCATCTTTGTATAGTTACTGAATGCTCAAGTTGGTGCCATCTTCCATTGTGGTTATTATTCTATTCTGGATTTATCAATGAACCTCAGGGTTGTACATGGTAATAAATTTACTTTGAACTTTGATTCTGATTACCCAGCAAGATGAGCAGTAGTGATCACAACAGGACAACAGGCGGGCAGTGACAGATCACAGGATACCAGTGATGGTTTACAGTGAGTGACAGTGGTATCGCTGAGCTCAGCCAGAGAGCCAGTGCTTAGCTGGGATTCTCACGGGCCCTGGGGAAGGCGAGGGGAATTACAGGAGGATGGAGGAAGGTTCCTGGGGTTAGGCTGACCAGAGGCGGAGAGATGGGGGAAAGGGTTGGCGGCTGTAGGCAGGAGATGCGGAGGAATTTGGGCAACAGGTCAAGGTGACACCCCACCCCTGGACTTACTCTCAGAGCAGATGATCCCAGCGGCATAGCGAGTGCCTGTCCTTGAACATCGCACACTGGCTCCATGGTTCTTACACTTGTCCAAGGACAGCTCGGTGCCCGCACACTTCACCCCACTCATCACCATCTCCTGCGCGCCCGTCTCCGCGTCCCAGTACCACGTTTCCTTGGGGTGGGGGGAGCAGGGTAAATGGAGGTCAGAGGTCACTGGCTGTACCAAATCCTATCACCACCACCATCTGTCCACCCACCAAAGAGCAGAGGTCAACACCATCAGTGATGGGGTCAAAGTGCAGAGTGGCAAGAGGGTCAAGAGGATACGGTGGGGGGGGGGGGTTGCCCCACCGGGGTGAATTCTGCATTTGGAAAGGTTGAGATAAACCTCCAAGATCTTCAAGGTAGGGAGCTAGGGCACCAGTGTCAGGGAGATGAGTGACTGTGAGTGTGTGAAAGAGGTAGAATCATAGAACACTACAGAACACAAGCAGGCCCTTCAGCCCATTTAGTCTATGCCAACCTGGTCTTCTGCCAAGTCCCATTGACCTGCACCTCTATTCCCCTCCCACTGATGTACTTATACAGATTTCGCTTAAAAGCTGCAATCAAGACTGCATCACTACTTCCACTGGCAGCTCGTTCCACACTCTTACCCTCTGAATGAAGAAGTTCCCCTCATTCCCCTTAAACATTTCACCTTTCACCCTTAATCCATGACCTCTAGTCCCAGCCTCAGCCATGCTCAGTGGAAAAAGCCTGCTTGCATTTACCCTATCTATACCCCTCATAATTTTGTATACCTCTATCAAATCTCCCCTCAATCTTCTACACTACAGGGAATGAAGTTCTAACCTATTCAACCTTTCCCTATAACACAGATCATCAAGTCCTGGCAACATCCGTGTAAAATTTCTCTGTACTCTTTCAATCTTATTGACATCTTTACTATAGGTAGGTAATCAAAATTGCACACAATACTCCAAATTAGGCCTCACTAATGTCTTGTACATCTCCAAAATAACATCTCATTTCCTCTACTCAGTACATTGCTTTATGAAGGTCAAAGTGAAGCTTTCTTTATGGCCCTATCTACCTGTGATTTCACTTCCAATGAATTCTGGACCTGTATTCCTAGATCCCTTTGTTCTACCACACTCCTCAGTGCCCTACTGTTCACTGTGTAAGACCTACCCTGGTTGGTCCTACCGAAGTGCAAAACCTCACACTTGTCTGCATTAAATTACATCTGCCATTTTCAGCTTATTTTTTCATCTGCTCCAGATTCCACTGCAAGCTCTGATAATCTTCCTCACTGTCCACTACATCCCCAATCTTGGTGTCATCTGCAAATCTGCTGATCCAGTTAACCACATTCTCATCCAGATAGTTTATATAGATGGCAAACAACAAAGGACCCTGCACCGATACCTGCAGCAGACCACCAGTCAGAGAGACAACCATCCGCTGCCACTCTCTGGCTTCTCCCACAAAGTCAATGTCTAATCCAATTTACTACCTCATCCTGAATGCCGAGCGACTGAACCTTTTTGACCACATCCCATGTGGGACCTTGTCAAAGACTTCGCTAAAGTCCATGTAGACAACATCCACTGCCTTGCCTTCATCCACTTTCATGGTAACATCCTCAAAAAACTCTATAAGATTACTTAGACATGACCTATCACACACAAAGCCATGCTGAATCAGTCCGTGTCTATCCAAATACTTGTATATCCAGTCCCTTAGAATACCTTCCAATATCTGATATCAGACTCACCAGCCTATAATTTCCTGGCTTTTTAGACATCGGAACATTAGCCATCCTCCAGTCCTCTGGACCCTCACCTGTCGCTAAGGATGATTTAAATATCTCTGCTAGGACCCCAGAATGCCTCCCATAGGGTTCAAGGGGACACCTTGTCAGGCCCTGGGGATTTATCCACCCTGTCTAGGCATGCGTCTGACCTACGTACTGGGAATGTGTGTGGGTGTTGGGTGCTGGATTTGTGCCCTGGTCTGAGAAGACGGGACAAGGTGTTCAGTGAGGATCCCTACTCTTGGTGGTGCTGGGCTTCGACATCCCACACTCCGGTGGGGATCTGGTCTTTGGGAGGGAAATCTGGTTTACGGGGTTCTGGTCTCCGAGGGTCTCTTGTAGGGGTCCGGCCTCTGGGAGGGGTCATGTTCTGGTCTCTGGGGAGGGGGCCTGTCTTCAGGAAGGACCAATTTCAAGGGTCCAGCCTCCAGGTGGGGTCATGTTGCCGGGTGTTTGGACTCTGGGGAGGGGTCCCGTTTCTCGGACGAGGTCCCGTCTCTGGGGAGGGGACCCGTCTCCGGCGTGCTCGGCTGTACGTACCGTCACCGCGTGCAGCGAGTACCCCAACCCCAGCTGTCTGCAGGCCACCATCGCCTCGCGGGTGCTCCAGCCGTCACTGCACACCATCCCCCAGCGCCCGTCCCGCAGCACCTCCACGCGGCCCTCGTAGTCTGTCCGCCCTCCGACCAGTCGCAGCTGTGGGAATGCTCACCTGGTCAGCTCAGTCCCACCCCGCAGAGCGCACCGGCTCACCCCTCGTCCTCCTCACTCTCCACACTGCCTCACCCCCTCATCACCTCCTTCACCAACAACACCCACCAGATCAGCAGCACCCCCTCCCCCTTAGCACACCCCCACCCTCTGCACTTCTTCATTCTCACCCCTCAATCCCTCACTCTCTATCCCTCACCTTAGACAAAGGAGCAGAATTGGGCCATTTGGTCCATCTAACCTACCCCACCATTCCATTATGGCTGATGTATTAATCCCCGAACCCCATTCACCTGCCTTCTCCGCATGTCTAATGAAGACAATCACCTCTGCTTTAAATACTCTGAATATACATTCTTCTTTTCCTCACTCCCCCTGCCCCACCACCCCTCCTCCTTACCCCCCCTCGCCCTCCCACTCCTCGTTCACCCTTCTCTGCTCCACAGGGGACAGGGTGGATGCAGTGGACAGCCCACAGACGATGGGCTGAATTTCCACCTTTGAAGAGATAATCTTTTCTCTCCTCTCCCTCGTTCCATCCTATCATCTCCCTCTCTCACACCCTCACCCTCTCCCATTCACTTTCCCTACCCCACTCCCCTGCTTTAGTCAGTCACTCACACCTCGAGTCAGTGGAGGTGTTGTTGGAGGTCTGTTGACCCACCTCCCTCCCCAGGATGTTAGTGGTTGGGGTTGTCATTTAGATATTCAGCCTGGAGTCAGCTCTCCTGGCTCTTCAAACCACGCCATGCAGTAAGCACCGATTTAACCCTAGGCTATTCACAGGACAATTTACAATGACCAATTGACCTGCTGACTGGTCCAGCTCTGGGCTGTGGGAGGAAACCGGAGCACCTGGAGGAAACCCACGCGGTCGTACAGACTCCTTACGGAATCGAACTCCGCCACCCCGAGCTGTAATGATACTGCGCTAACCGCTAAGCTACCATGGTTCCCATGCTCCGACGTACTTGCACAGCGTGGCTGGCGTATCCGAGCCCCAGCTGCCGACACACCACCGTGGCCTCCAGCATCCCCCAGCCCTCGCCACACAGGAGACCCCAGCGCTCGGACCCGTTCACCACTCCGGCCAGGATCTCCACCCTGCCCTCGAAACGCGTCCGTCCTCCGTTGATCCGGATCTAGCAGCGTTAGCGGGGTAGATGTTAGTGGCTGTGGAATGGTGCCAAGGCATGGGGGAGGGGGGAGCAGTATCGGGTGCGCAGTGCTGTGTATAATGTCACTCAGTACCAAACACACACATCCTCAGGAAAATACACCTGGGGTTAGACCACACTGGGGTCACCGTGTACAATTCTCATCTCTGTACCCCTGGGTTGGACCTCACTGGGGTCACCGTGTACAATTCTTGTCTCTGTACCCCTGGGTTGGACCTCACTGGGGTCACCCTGTACAATTCTTGTCTCTGTACCCCTGGGTTGGACCTCACTGGGGTCACCGTGTACAATTCTTGTCTCTGTACCCCTGGGTTGGACCTCACTGGGGTCACCGTGTACAATTCTTGTCTCTGTACCCCTGGGTTGGACCTCACTGGGGTCACCGTGTACAATTCTCATCTCTGTACCCCTGGGTTAGACCTCACTGGGGTCACCGTGTACAATTCTTGTCTCTGTACCCCTGGGTTAGACCACACTGGGGTCACCGTGTACAATTTTCATCTCTGTACCCCTGGGTTAGACCTCACTGGGGTCACCGTGTACAATTCTTGTCTCTGTACCCCTGGGTTAGACCTCACTGGGGTCACCGTGTACAATTCTTGTCTCTGTACCCCTGGGTTGGACCTCACTGGGGTCACCGTGTACAATTCTGGTCTCTGTACCCCTGGGTTGGACCTCACTGGGGTCACCGTGTACAATTCTCGTCTCTGTACCCCTGGGTTAGACCTCACTGGGGTCACCGTGTACAATTCTTGTCTCTGTACCCCTGGGTTGGACCTCACTGGGGTCACCGTGTACAATTCTGGTCTCTGTACCCCTGGGTTGGACCTCACTGGGGTCACTGTGTACAATTCTGGTCTCTGTACCCCTGGGTTAGACCTCACTGGGGTCACCGTGTACAATTCTGGTCTCTGTACCCTGGAGTTCAACCTCACTGGGGTCCAATCTGTATAATTCTGAACTCTGTACCCCTGGGTTAGACCTCACTGGGGTCACCGTGTACAATTCTCGTCTCTGTACCCCTGGGTTGGACCTCACTGGGGTCACCGTGTACAATTCTGGTCTCTGTACCCCTGGGTTGGACCTCACTGGGGTCACTGTGTACAATTCTGGTCTCTGTACCCCTGGGTTAGACCTCACTGGGGTCACCGTGTACAATTCTGGTCTCTGTACCCTGGAGTTCAACCTCACTGGGGTCCAATCTGTATAATTCTGAACTCTGTACCCCTGGGTTAGACCTCACTGGGGTCACCGTGTACAATTCTCGTCTCTGTACCCCTGGGTTGGACCTCACTGGGGTCACCGTGTACAATTCTGGTCTCTGTACCCTGGAGTTCGACCTCACTGGGGTCCAATCTGTATAATTCTGAACTCTGTACCCCTGGGTTAGACCTCACTGGGGTCCAATGTGTATAATTCTGAACTCTGTACCCCTGGGTTGGACCTCACTGGGGTCACCGTGTACAATTCTGGTCTCTGTACCCCGGAGTTCGACCTCACTGGGGTCCAATGTGTATAATTCTGAACTCTGTACCCCTGGGTTGGACCTCACTGGGGTTACTGTGTACCATTCTACTGGCAGAGGTAACCAGTTCTGGGACACTGGCAATGGGTGAGCAGCCAGTCAGGTACAGTTACCCCACACTGGACATGGACCAGGACTGGCCCAGAGGGGCTGCAGGAAAGGTGAGGGGGAGGGCTTATTATACACTGGAAGCACTGATTGAGATTCCTGGCATCTCGTTGGGAATGTCTCCACAATACTGCACACACTCCGGAGTTAAAGGGACCAAGCAAGCTTTCTCATAACAAACAAACTGTCCACACAGAATGTAGATGACCAGATCCCCCAAGGGGCGGGGCCAGGGGCGAAGGGTGAACGTGACGTAGAGGTACTGGGTGTAAAGGGGATGTGAGAACTGAACATGGAGTGAAAGAGATGGGTCAGAGCCCCAGAGAGTGGAAGGCACAGAAGCAGAGACAGGAAAACAGTCCTTTTGGCCCATTGAGTCTGTGCTGACCCACTACACTAATTTTACCATTTCAATGTCCCCACAGTCCCACAGATTCCAACCCCTCACCCACACGTTAAGAACAAATTATTGATCTGGCAGTCTACCACATTGTAGTCCTTGCAGTTCATTTCTCTGCCTTGCCTCCCCGGTGTTTGTACTTGTATATGGAATGATCTGACTGGAAGTCACATAGAAGTGTGTGCCGTGGTTGACAGGGTTGACAGCCTCAAGTTTCTAGGTGTGAGCATCACCAACAGCCTGTTCTGGTCTAATGATGGGTAAGAAAGCTCGCCAACACCTCTACTTCTTCAGGAGGCAAAAGAAATTTGCCATGTCCTTGTCAACCCTAACCAATAACCTTCGATGTACCATAGAAAACCTCCTATGCAGACACTACACGGTTTCATATGGTAACTGCTTTGTCCAAGAAACTGCAGACAGTGGTGGACACAGCTTTGCATGTCAGGGAGACCAGCCTCCCTGCTATTGAGTTTGTCCACACTTCTCGCTGCCTCAGTAGAACACCAACATCATCAAAGACCCCTCCCACCCCAGGCATGCTCTTCTCCCCCTCCCATCAGGCGGAAGATACAAAAGTATCACCACGTTCAAGGAGAGCTCCTAACCTGCTGTCAGGAGATAACTGAATGGTCTCCTAGTACGATAGGATGAACTGTTAACCGTACATCTACTACATCACGGCCTTGCACTCTATTGTCGACCTACACTGCACTTTCTCTGTAGCTGCAAAACTTTACTCTGCATTGTTATTATTTTACCTCAATGCACTGTGATCTGTATGGACTGTGTGCAAGAAAAGCCTCCCACTCGGTAAATCGACATTTATAAACCAATCCCGATTCCTAAAGTTTTCCACTGTATCTAAGGACGTGTCACCATGAAAAACCGAATAACACACACAAAATGCCGGAGGAACTCAGTAGGTCAGGCAGCATCTATGGAAATGAATATTCAGTTAACGAGGAGGTCATCATCTGGGTAGCCTCCAACTTGATGGCATGAATATCAACTTCTCCCTCTGGTTAAAAAAAAACATTCCCACCCTTCACTCTGGCTTCCTATTTCTTCTCACCTGCCTATCACCTCACCCCGGTGTCCCCTCTTCCCTTTCTCCCATGGCCCACTCTCCAGTCCTATCAGATACTCCAGCCCTTTACCTTTCCCACCAACTGGCTTCATCTATCACCTTCTAGCTCTTTCCCCCTTCCCCTACCTTTATATTCTGCCGTCTTCCACCATCCTGATGAAAGGCCTGGACTGGAAACGTCGACTGTTCATTCATTTCCACAGATGCTGCCTGACCTGTTGAGTTCCCCCAGATTTCCAGCATCTGCAGAATCTCTTGCGTTAATGAAGAGCATTTGCTTCAGGTTGAGACATCGGAGTCAAGTCCCGATGAAGGGGTCTTGGTCTGAATCAGGACCTATAAATCCCCCTCTGTAGACGCTGCCTGGCCTGCTGAGTTCCTCCAAAATGTGTGTGTTGCTGTAGATTTCCAGCATCCGCAGAATCTCTTGTGTTTATACATTGCTCTGTCTGGCTGATTGTCTCTCGGTGAGTTGTATGCAAGGACTCCTAGATCCCTCAACACTGATAGCTCACTGACTCAATTATTCACAGACCAGTCTATTCTTTAACTGTAATGATGGCTTCCCTACTCTCCAACTTATCTTCTGCCTGTGCTGTACGTCCCACCCCACAGCGTCACCTCACATCTACACCCCTGACTACCGTTGTCCAATGAGCCACTCACTGGGAACATCAGGGAGTTGTAGTTACTGAGTGACATAGGGTAATGGTGGCCAGGAGTAGTGAGAGTACCAGAGACAGGAAGTGAGATCAAGTTGGGTTATTTGACAGTGAAGACATTGCGATTGGATCAGAGATACAAGCTCTGGGGTAGTGGGAATAATGGACAATACATGTCAGTAACAAATGGCACAATCTCTGCTGAGACAAGGTCCAGTTACACAGCATGATCCCAGAGTCCTGGTCTCATCCTGAGAGATGAGGTGTGGTGTAACCCACCAAGGCCCCAGAGTCCTGGTCTCATTACAGTGTGGTCCATCCAATGTTTGTTTTGTTACCAATTACAGGAAGATTAAAGCCAGCTTTCTCTGTTAGAGGCTCCCGGGACACCGTGTCTGACTGTGGGGGACCAAACAAGGAAGTGGGATCTCCCCACACTGTCCCATCACGCGCTCCCAGGGTCAGACACAGAGTGAAACTCCCTCCACACTGTCCCATCACACATTCCTGGGGTCAGACACAGAGTGGAGCTCCCTCTACACTGTCCCATCACACACTCCTGGGGTCAGATGAAGAGTGAGACTCCCTCTACACTGTCCCATCACACACTTTTGGGGTCAGGCACAGAGTGAAGCTCCCTCCACACTGTCCCATCACACACTCCTGGGGTCAGACAAAGAGTGAGGCTCCCTCTACACTGTCCCATCATACACTTTTGGGGTCAAACACAGAGTGAAGCTCCCTCCACACTGTCCCATCACACACTCCCGGGGTCAGACACAGAGTGAAGCTCCCTCTACACTGTCCCATCACACACTCCCGGGGTCAGACACAGAGTGAAGCTCCCTCCCCACTGTCCCATCACACACTCCTGGGGTCAGACACAGAGTGAAGCTCCCTCCACACTGTCCCATCACACACTCCTGGGGTCAGACAAAGAGTGAGGCTCCCTCTACACTGTCCTATCATACACTTTTGG
The DNA here is from genome assembly GCF_048418815.1 of Hemitrygon akajei. Taxonomy (NCBI): domain Eukaryota; kingdom Metazoa; phylum Chordata; class Chondrichthyes; order Myliobatiformes; family Dasyatidae; genus Hemitrygon; species Hemitrygon akajei. The sequence continues at coordinate 7,279,663 of NC_133127.1, read as the reverse complement.
GGTCAAACACAGAGTGAAGCTCCCTCCACACTGTCCCATCACACACTCCTGGGGTCAGACACAATGTCCAGCAGTCCAAAGAGTCAGCAGATTCACTCTGATCTTGGGGCCGATACCCCTTCCTAACCCGTACTCTTGCCTCTCCCTCCATTTTCCCCTCCTCCTTTCCCCCGAACCCTCAGTCTCTCCCCTCACCCCATCCCTCCTAAACTCTGAGCACCCTTCCCCCCACCTCACCACTGCCCCTTACCCCACCCTGATATCATCAACCCATTCTCACACACTCGTCCCCTCCCCTACTGACTGCCTCTGTCTGTCCCCACTAATTCACGCCCTGCCCCCTTCTCATCCCTTTCCCTCACACCCACTCATTGCCCTACCTCTCTCCTCGCCCTTACACACTCCATGCACTCCCCTCCCCTACCTCCCTCTCACGCCTGCATTCGCTGGCTCCCCGCCCCTCCTCCTCCCCGTAGGGACCCCACCTCTCTCTCCTTCCTCCCCGTTAGCCTCTCCCCACCTGACCTCTCTCCCACCCTGCACCTCCCAATCATTCTTCCCCCTCCTTCCATGCTTCCTCACTAGCCCCCTCTCCCCTCACCCCCTCCCTCCCTCTCTGAACACAGACTCTGACCATTTTCTCCAGGCCCATGTACGGCACGTTACAGCGCACAGCTGCGTCCTCGCTGTGTTTACAGCCATCCTGGCTGATGTTCTTGGCCGGGCAGTCCCAGATGGACTTCTCGAAGCCGGTGCACTTCACCTCATTCAGGTAGATAGGACCCATCCCTGGAACACAGTGCGGGAAAGGAGAGGGGGTGTGGGTGAGCTCACAGACACGTAGATCCCCATGTTTCACACCCCTGCCCTGGACCCACTTCCCCGACCAGGATATCCTGAGGCCGGTCCCTGGTCCCTGCTAGGGGACAGATCAGAGGGTCTTGGCCCATAACATCGACTGTTTGTTCTCCTCCATAGATGCTACCTGACTTTCTGAGTTCCTCCAGCATTTTGTGTGTGTAATGCAGAATCTTTGTGTTTATGGAACAGAGATTAGCTCCATTCGTCACGGGTACTTTCCCACATTCTGAACTCATAGTGGGCAATAGGTCAGTGGGAGTCTTTCACTGGACAACAGCGCAGACGTAGTAGAAGCGTTCCCGCGCAGGTCCGGAGTGGAACTTGAAAAACCCGGTCTCATAAAAGTGAGGTGCCGTCTAGCGGAGTGGTCATCGTCGGAGTGGTCATCGTCAGAGTGGTCATCGTCAGAGTGGTCTGAGTCAGAGTGGTAAGGCTTTCGCTAAGCAGGCTTCGGCGAGAACAGGCAGAGGCGAGGCAAGTAGGTAAGTTTATTTCTTATTTCTTTTTCTCATTTACCTCTTGAGAGAATAGGGGTGCGTCTACAGAGCCAGGGTTCTGCTCTGGGAGTCGGGTGTGGGATTTCCAGGAGACTCCCAGCCTCCCCGATGGCCACGTCTGCACCAGGTGCATCGAGATGCAGCTCCTTAGAGACTGAGTTAGGGAACTGGAGCTGCAGCTCGATGAACTTTAGCTTGTTAGGGAAATTGAAGCAGTGATAGACAGGAGCTACAGGGAGGTAGTCACCCCAAGGCTATAGGAGACAGATAAATGGGTGATTCAAGAGAGGGAAGGGAGAATGACAGATTGTGGAGTGCACCCCTTTGGCTGTCCCCCTCAACAATAAGTACTCCATTTTGAGTATTGTTGGGGGGGGGGGTGGAATGACCTACCTGGAGGAAGCAATAGCAGCCGTGCCCCTGGCACAGAGTCTGGCCCTGTGGCTCAGAAGAGTAGGGATCTGAAGTGGATGGCAGTGGTCATAGGGGACTCTATAGTCAGGGGGACAGATAGACGATGAGAAAAAGAAACACTGATGGTAGTTTGCCTCCCAGGTGCTAGGGTCCGTGATGTTTCTGTATGTGTCCACAATATCCTGAAAAGGGAGGTGAGCAGCCAGAAGTTGTGGTATATATTGGTACCAATGATGTAGGTAGAAAAGGGGAGGAGGTCCTGAAAAGAGAATATAGGGAGTTAGGAAGGAAGCTGAAGCAGGACCTCAACAGTAGTAATCTCACTGCCTGTGCCACGTGACAGTGAGGATAGGAATAGAATGAAGTGGCAGATAAATGCGTGGCTGAAGAATTGGAGCAGGGGGCAGGAATACAAATTTCTGGATGACTGGGACCTCTTCTAGGACAGCTGTGATCTTTACAAAAGGGAGGGGTTGCACTTGAATCCGAAGAGGACCAATATTCCTGTGGGCAGGTTTACGAGAGCTGTTGGGAGTAGTTTAAGCAAAGATGGCAGGGGGATGGGAACCAGTACGATAGAGCTGAGGATGATCCAGCAGGTTTACAAATAGATGATGGGTGTAACATGAATGTAAGGAAGGGCAAGTCAGTGACTGGGTACAAATGCAGACAGAGCAAAGAGTTAAATTATACTACAGAGGCAAAATTCAAAAGGACGAAGAATGCAGGATTGAAGGTGCTATATTTAAATGTGCATAGCATTTGGAATAAGGTGGACGTACTCGTAGCACAGATAGAGACTGATCAGTATGACTGTGGGCATCACTGAGTCGTGGCTGAAAGAAGGCCATAGTTCGGAGCTTAACATCAAAGGATATACTTCGTATTGAAAGGACAGGCAGGAAGGCAGGGGCAGTGGTATGGCTCTGTTGGTAAGAGATGGAATTACATCTTTAGAAAGAGGTGACAGGGTCTGACAATGTTGAATCTTTGTGGGTGGAGTTAAGAAACTGCAAGGGTGAAAAAAAAACCATTATGGGAATCATATCTAGGCCTCCAAATAGTAGCTAAGATGTGGGGTTCAGATTGCAATGGGAGCTGGAAAAGGTATGAAATAAAGGTAATGACACAATTGTAATGGGAATTTCAATATACAAAGGGATTGGGAAATCTCATCATGGGTTCCGAGGCTTTGGGATACTTGGAGACTAATGATAAAATAAGTCAAAGTCAGCGTGGGTTCTGTAAAGGGAAATCTTGCCTGACAAATCTGTTAGAGTTCTTTGAGGAACTAACAAGCAGGGTGGACAAAGGAGAGGCAGTGGGTGTCATTTACTTGGATTTTCAGAAGGCGTTTGATAAGGTGCCACACATGAGGTTGCTTAACAAGATAAAATCCTATAGCATTACAGGAATCCGCCATTCGATCGCGGTTATCAGAAGAGAGCTTCTAAAAATTCCCGTGCCTGCCTCGTGTTTGCCCGGGCGAGAACCTCCACAGTCACCCAATTAAAGTGGCGTCCTTCTTGGTCTTTGTGTACCCAGATCAGCGACAGTGGATCATGTCTCTGGACCACCAGTTGCGAGTTTATGTCCTGTCTGGCCGATGTAGTTCTTGTTGCAGTCTCCACAGGCGGTCCTGTACACCACATTGCTTTTGTCGGTTGTCTTTGCTGTTACCTTGGTTCCCGAGACAAGCTCCCTTAATGTCACCGTTGGTTTGTGAGTGATTGCAATGCTGTGAGGTTTGAGCAGTCGAGCTGTCATTTCAGAGATATTCCTGATGTAGGGCAAGGTCGTGCCGTGAGTAAGGTCTGAGCGACTCTGTAAGCATCTCCTGGTGAAATTCCATGGGTAACCATTGTTTCAAAACAACTTGAATAAGTGCTTCACTCCCCTGGCCCGAGGTCTGGTGATGCTGCAGTGTGTCTCTGCTCTCCTAAATACAGAGGTGCTGGAAAGTTTGCGAACCTTGTAGAATTTTCTCTATATCTACATAAATATGACCTAAAATGTGATCAGATCTTCATGCAAGTCCTAAACTAAATAAAAAGAACCCAATTAAATAAATAACACAAAAACATTATACTTATTCATTTACTTATTAAGAAAACTGATCCAATATTACATGTATTTGTTGGAAAAACTATGTGAACCTCTGGGGTAATGCCTTCCTAAAAGCGATTTCGACTCGGGTGTTCCAATCAATGAGATGAGATTGGACATGTGAGTCGTAGAGGTGCCCTGCCCTATAAAAAAGACACACAAAGTCAGTGCCTGCTCTTCCCAAGAAAGATCTGTTTATGTGCACCGTGCCTCAAAGCAACGTTCAGTGGATCTTAGAAAAAGAATTGTAGAGATGCATGAAGCTGGAAAAGGCTACAAAAGCATTTCTAAAGACCTGAGTGTTCATCAGTCCACAGTAAGAGAAATTGTCTATAAATGGAAGAAACTCAGTACTGTTGCTACTCTCCCGAGGAGTGGGCATCCTGCAAAGATCACACCAGGAGCACAACTGCTATGCTGAAGGAGGTGAAAAAGAACCCAAGGGTAACAGCAAAAGATCTGCAGAGATCTCTAGAACTTTAAGTCTCTGCTGATATATCCACTATAAGAAAAGCGCTTAACAAGAATAGTGTTCATGGAAGGATACCACAGAGGAAACCATGGCTCTCCAAAAAAAACCATTGCTGCTTATCTCAAGTTTGCAAAAGACCACTTGGATGTTCCACAATGCTTCTGGGACAATGTTCTATGGACAGATGAGAGAAAAGTTGAACTTTTTGGCAGAAATGCACATTGCTATGTTTGGAGGAAAAAGGGCAGTGCACATCAACACCAAAACCTCATCCCAACTGTGAAGCATGGTGGAAGGAGCATCATGGTTTGGGGCTGCTTTGCTGCCTCAGGGCCTGGACAGCTTGCAATCGTTGAGGGAACAATGAATTCAAAATTGTATCAAGATATTTTACAGGAAAATGTCAGGGTAGCAGTCCACCACCTGAAACTTAATAGAAGTTGGATAAAGCAACAAGGCAAAGATCTGAGGCTCATGAGTAAATCACAACAGAATGGTTTAAAAAGAAGAAAATTTGTGTTTTGGAATGGCCAAGTCAAAGTCCTGACCTTAATCCTTTACAAATGTTGTGCAAGAACCTGAAGCAAGCAGTTCACGCAAAGAAGTCTACCAACATTCCAGAATTGAAGCAGTTTTGTAACGAGGAATGGCCTAAAATTCCTCCAAGCTGATGTGCAGGACTGATCAACAGTTACTGGATACATTTGGTTGAAATAATTGCTGTACAGGGGGGTTACACCAGTTACTGAAAGCAGAGGTTTACATACTTTTTCCAACAAATACATGTAATATTGGATCTTTTTTTCCAACAAATAAACGAACAAGAATAATCTTTTGTGCTATTTATTTAATTGGGATTTCTTTATCTAGCTTTAGGACTTACATGACAACCTGATCACATTACTCTTGCTCAAAATTGTACATGCAGAAATAGAGAAAATTCTAAAGGGTCCATGAACTTTCCAGCACCACTGTAAGGTGCAAATGCAGCTTTACTTGTGGCAGGCCGGGTGGCTGCTGTGTTGTTCAATACTTGATCCATCTGCATACCCTTCCAGTAGACACTGTCTCTGCACCGTTCCAAAATGAGGGAGATGAAGTCAGGGTAGAACTTGTACAGTGAATGGAGGAGCTCTGGGGATTGTTGTGGCACAGAGGGGCGAGTGCACAGTTTGTTGAAAGCGAAGTCACAGGGAGGTAAGATGGTGAAGAAGGTGTTTGGCACACTGACCGTCATCAGGTGAAGTTATATGTAGCATTGCTGAGACTTCTCTTGTAGTCTTGAAAGCACTGTGTACAGTTTTGAACACCAAAACCAGGAGAGTCTGTACAGAGTACAACCATGAGAAGTGACCTGTTAGATCACGAGGGGCAGAAACAGGATCATGTGAAAGTGCATCAACATTCCTGGGGGGGGGGGGGGGGTAAAACAAGAGGGCATATATTTTGATCAGAGGGGAGAGATTTAAAAGGATATCAGTGGCAGCTTATTCACACAAAGAGTGGTACGTATTTGAAATGAGCTGCCAAATACAGGACATTTTAAAACCATCTCGATGAGTACACGAGTCACCCAGCCCCACACACCATACTCCTCACTCCCCCTCCCCTCTCGCTCTGCCACCCCACCCCCACCTTCAACCCTCCCTACCTGCACTCCGACCTCTCACCTTTGCCCATGCGGGCGCCGGTGAGCGCCTCCTGGGCGCTGCCGAATCCGAGCTGTCGACAGACGACGCTGGCGGAGAGCAAGTCCCAGCGGTCGTCACACACAGTGCCCCACTCGCCGGCCCGGAGCACCTCCACGCGGCCCTCGCCTGCCCGCGCCCCCCGCCTTCAGCCGCACCCACTGCTGCCACACACAACAGCGTCAGTCCGAGGCACGGGGCGTGGGGTAGAAGGTGAAGGGATGGGGGGGAGAAAGAGAGGGAGAAGGGGGAAAAGTGGGAAGGGGTGGGGATGAGAGAGGAGAGAGGGAGAGAGATGAACCCACTGCATCCAAATCAACACACCCAACACTATCGCTCCATCACTATCCTCCTCTCACCACCCCTCCCCCCTCCACACCCCCTGCCCCCTCCAGAAACTCCCCTCTTTGCCTCTCCCTCACCTCTCCTGTCCACCACTCTGCCCCTCTGTCCCCATCACCCTCCCTCTCCCCACACCCTATTCCTACCCAGCTCTGGCCCTGCCCATCCACTCTGCCCGCACCCTAATGCATCCCAACTCCCATCTCTTCCCCTGCTTCACCCCACCCACCCCTGCCCTCCCCGCTCCTTGCCCACCTGGGGCTCTCTCTTGCGGCGAGACTTGCTGAAGGCCCCGGAGCTGCAGCTGACGGCAGCGGGCATTCCTCCCGCACAGGGGGCACTGGTGTTGCCCTTGGCCAGGACCAGCGGGCACAGCGCCAGGTGGTTCTCAGTGCCCACGCACTGGACCGAATGCACACGGAAGTGGGACCGCTGCCGGCTCAGCACCATCCTGCGGAGAGAGACACCATCAACCCGGGGCTCCGAGGGGAGGGGGGAAACGGATAGGGAGGGGAGTGAGGTGGGAGAGAGGAGGATGTGGAGTGGGAGGAGGAGCGGGAGGAGCAGAGCAGGACGGAGGGGTAGTGGGAGAGGAGGGTAGGAGGGTAGGAGGGGAGATAAAGAGGGGGAGAAAGGGGAAAGGTGGTGAGCGGCTGGAGGGATGATGAGAGATGGGGATGAGGATAAAAGAAGGGGGAAGGGGAGGAAGAAGACAGAAGGGTGTAGGAGTGGAGAAGACAGGGAGAGGAGGAGGAAGGAAAGAGTTACAGGGAAAGTGGAGGGAGGAGAGATGAGGGGGAGTGCTTCTCAACACTCCCAGGATCAGACACAGAGTGAATCTCCCTCCACACTGTCCCATCACACACTCCCAGGGTCAGACACAGAGTGAAGCTCCCTCTACACCGTCCCATCACACACTCCCGGGGTCAGACACAGAGTGAATCTCCCTCCACACTGTCCCATCCCACACTCCCAGGGTCAGACACAGAGTGAAGCTCCCTCCACACTGTCCCATCACAAACTCCCAGGGTCAGACACAGAGTGAATCTCCCTCCACACTGTCCCATCACACACTCCCAGGGTCAGACGCAGAGTGAATCTCCCTCCACACCGCCCCATCACACACTCCCTGGGTCAGACACAGAGTGTATCTCCCTCCACACCATCCCATCACACACTCCCGGGATCAGACACAGAGAGAATCTCCCTCCACACCGCCCCATCACACACTCCCGGGATCAGACACAGAGAGAATCTCCCTCCACACCATCCCATCACAAACTCCTGGGGTCAGACACAGAGTGAAGCTCCCTCTGCACTGTCCCATCACACACTCCCGGGGTCAGACACAGAGTGAAGCTCCCTCTACACTGCCCCATCACACACTCCCAGGGTCAGACACAGAGTGAATCTCCCTCCACACCGTCCCATCACACACTCCCGGGGTCAGACACAAAGTAAAGCTCCCTCTACACTGTCCCATCACACACTCCCGGGGTCAGATACCCGTGGGATGTGTGATGTGGTCAGTAGATCAGGATGAAAATTCTAGAGAGAACATTCTGGAGGATGTCCTGAGAGGCGATGGGGGTGGTGGGGAGTGTTAGTGGATGGTATGGACGGGGAGCACGAGCCAATGAAACCCACTGCCCGCAGGTTTCTGTGGGGGGGAGGAATGAGTCACCATTCCCCCACCCGTTACCTGGGCCCAGGTTTCCGGCCCCAGCGTCCACTTGCCCGACGCCTCCTCCACCGTCTGCAGAGAAAAACGGCAGGGGGTTTCAAGGGGTGGTCTGCACACCCCTCCCAAAAGCACATTTGACACCTTCACCGAGAAACCTCTAAATTCTCCCCACACCCCTCCCAAAATACCACCACATGCCTCTCCCATCCACCCAACCCTGGGACACCACACCCTTCCCATCCCCAAAATGCCCCACACTCTCCCCTTCCGAAACACACCAACATTTTCCCCACCACAGTTCACTTACCCCAGAACACCACTGCCCTACAGAGCCCTCCCCACGTTGCTCCTCCCCCAGTGATGGACTACATCCAGAATACAGAGGTGTTTGCAAGTTCAGGTGGATGAATCCACAGGATCTGACAAGGTTTTCTCTTGGACCTCCTGGGGGCAAGTGCAAAATTGTAGTGGCCCTAGCAGAGGCATTTAAAATGTCCTTAACCATTTGATGATGTGTAATGTTGTTCCATTGTTTACGAAAATCTCTGACTGTGACTAGTGAAGTGCCACAAGGATCGGTGCTGGGTCCTTTGTTATTTGTCATCTCTTTCAGTGATCTGAGTGATAACGTGGTGAACTGGATCAGCAAATTTGTGGATGACACAAGATTGGGGACAGCAAGGAAGGCTATCAGATCTTGCAGCTAGATCTGGACCAACTGGAAAAATGGACTGAAAAATGGCAGATGGAATTTAATGCAGACAAGTGTGAGGTGTTGCACGTCAGTAGGACCAGCCAGGGTCGGTCTTACACAGTGAACGGTAGGGCACTGAGGACCACAAGATGTAGGCCCATTGAGTCTTCTCTGCCAATCCATCATAGCTGATCCATTTTCTCTCAACCCCATTCTCCTCCCATAACCCTTCATGTCCTGACTAATGAAGAGCCTATCAACCTCTGCTTTAAATACGACCAATAACTTGGCATCAGCAGCAGTCTGTGGCAATGAAAACCACAGAATCACCATCCTCTGGCTAAAGAAGTTCCTCCCATCTTCCTCAACGGACATCCCTATATTTTGAAGCTGTGCCTTCTGGTCCTAGACTCTCCCACCAAAGACAACATCCCTTCTACCTCTACTCAATCTAGGACAGCGTTACAACAGAGGAATCTGGGAATACAGATCCAAATTCCTTGAAAGTAACATCAAAGGTAGATAACACACACAAAATGCTGGAGAACTGATGAAGGGTCTCGGTCCGAAACGTCGACTGTACTCTTTTCCATAGATGCTGCCTGGCCTGCTGAGATCGTCCAGCATTTTGTGTGTGTTGCCTAGATTTCCAGCATCTGCAGAATTTCTCATTTGTCACAGGTAGATATGGTGATGAAGAGAGCTTTCGGCACATTGTATTGTACAGTATTGCATGCAGGAGTTGGGTGTTTTGTTGAAGATGGGGAGGCCTATTCTGGAGTTCTAGTCACCTATCCACAGGAAAGTTATCAATGAGATTCAAAGTGCCAAGAAAAATGACAAGGACGTTGTCGGATCTGAAGGACCTGAGTTATCGGGAAAGATTGAATAGGGTCGGACTTTATTCTCTGGAGTGTAGGAGAATGAGAGGAGAATTAAGAGAGATATACAAAATTATGAAGTGTAAATGCAAGCAGGCTTTTTCCACTGAGGTGGGGTAAGGTTACGGACTAGCTGTGAAATGAGAGATGTTTAAGGGGACACTCGCCCTCCTCTGCACTGACCCCCACTCCCCAGACACAGTCCCCTTCCCTCCCACTCAGCCCTCTCACCTTCCACCCCACCAGTGGGACAGACGTCCTCCTGGTCTCCCCCCCCCACACTCACTCCAGTCTCCAGTGGGACAGACGTTCCCCCCGCCGCCCCACCGACACTCCAGTGAGGAAGGGCAGATTCTCAGATTCAACAGAGGGATCTTGGGATCTCTGTCTATAGACCCCTCAAAGTTACCAAAGGTGGTTAGTGAAGGCATATGGGGTGTTGGTGTTCATTAGTCGAGGGGATTGAGTTCAAGAGCCACAAGGTGATGTTGCAGCTCTATAAAACTTCGGTTAAAGCACGCTTGTTATATTGTGAGTGCTGATCAGCTCATTACAGGAAGGAAGCTTTAGAGACGGTGTAGAAGAGATTTACCAGGAAGCTGCCTGGGTTAGACAGCATGTCTGATGAGGATAGATTGAGTGAGCTAGGACTTTTCTCTTTGGAGTGAAGGAGTGGTGACCTGATTAAGTTGTACAAAAGGCATTGATCGAGTGGACATCCAGAAACTTTTTTCCAGGTGTGACGGACATGGACTGTGCCTTTAAAAGAGAGAACGATAAACTGGCTGTAGTACTGCTACCTGCTTCTAGGTTGCTATGGAGAGAGAGGTGGAGTTATATGGTTATATGATGGACAGTTGATGTTTACATAAGCTCACAGCCTGTTTGGACTTATACAAGGACACTTTGGCACACAGTCAGTCACACAGCTGGAATCGACCATGGAAGGACGCCAGTGACAGAAGAGACACTGGATGGAACTTTCGAGAGCCCACAAGGGTGGGTTAAGGACCGATCAGGAGAATTGATCAGTAGCTGTCACAGTGTGTAGAAGGGGTGACCCTGTGGAGGCTACCGGAGTGTTTACCCTAGCCTGGGTGATAGTTTTCCCTTGAAGATGATACCCTTTGTGATAAGCTACGTTTGGTTCACTTGAGAGTGGATTTGGAGCCCGACGACCCCTGTTCATTCGTTCTTCTCCCGTGGTGGATTTTACCTTGGCTTACAGACACCTCTCTCTCTCCCCCCACCAACTCCGTGCACTGAACTGAACTTTCTTACAGTATCATTGTAAGACTTTAAACCTTACCACCCGAGCTTGAATGAATTTGGGAATTATATTTACACACATATATATGCATAACACTGCTAACTTTTGATTTACCTTGTTTAAGTTACTATATTAAGTAGTTACTAATAAATAGTGGTTTTTAACATCAAAACCAGACTCCTGGTGTATTCTATCGCAGCCGGTTCTTTTAAACCATTGCGTGTACGTAACACAGGGCAGAGATGGTCAATACGAGGGGGCATAATTTTAAGGTGTTTGGAGGAGAGTACAGCGGGGATATCAGAGGTAGATTTGATTACTCACTGACAGTGGTGGGCACTGCCAGGGGTAGAGGCAGATACATCAGGGACATTGAATAATCTCTTAAGATAGGCACATGATGGAAGAGTTTTGGGCTTTGTCGGAGAGAAGGGTTGGTATGTTAAGAGGTCAGTACAACATCGTGGGCTGAAGGGCCTGCACTGTGCTATACAGTTCCATGTGATAATTATCAAGTAACTTACAAGTCTCCGGTGGGTAACAGAATTCCCAGTCTCCCAGCTACCAGCTGACTCCCCACCTGGTCACCGCACCCGTGGGACATGCTCCAGTCCACTGCCCTACCACCCCAGTTACCCACAGGCCACTCGACCCGTCCTACCGGTAGAAGATCCTGTTGAGGCGGCGCTGTCCGGGAAAGCCCATCATTCCGCAGACCACATGGGAATTGTTTTGGGTCCAGCCGTTGTCACAGACCTGCTCCCAGCGGCCCCGAAACTTCACCTCCACCACGCCCTCTGTCACCGGCAGCCGGGAGCGGCTGATGGACACCACCGGCCGCAAGCGCACCTCCTCCAGCCGGTCACTCTCCACCTGGGGAAAGAAAGGGAGGCCGATGTCAGTGACCGCACCAACAGAGAGACACACCCCTCCCCTCCCGTCAGCACTGCCCACCACAGCCTACCCCCTCCCCTCAACACCACTCTACAATACTTGTCTCCGCCTCAGTGAAGCACCCACATAGTCAATGACCCCACCCACACCGAACACACGTCATCTCCCCTCTCCCTCGGGCAGACATTACACAGGCCCGAAAGCATGAGCTACCAGGCTGAAGGACGGCTCCCAGCTCACTGTTAGAAGACAAACGAACGGTTCCCTAGTATGAGAAAATGGAGTCTTGACCTCACAATCTACTTCGATATAAACTTGAACCTTATTGTCTGTCTGCAACGTACTCTCTCTGTAACACTCTGTCCTCCATTCTGCTTTCCTTTTTGTTCCTTCAGAGTACCTATGGGAGGCTGACAGACAATCAAAAGATTTTACCTGTACTGGAGAAACTAATATATCAATAAACCTGATCACTACCCACACCAGGAGGAGTATCTGTGGGCTGTGGGAGGGGATTCAGTGGGTGGGGAGAGTTGGGGACAGAGGGAGTATCTGTGGGCTGTGGGAGGGGATTCAGTGGGTGGTGAGAGTCAGTGATAGGGAACAGTGTCCGTGGGCTGTGGGAGGGGATTCAGTGGGTGGGGAGAGTCAGTGATGGGGAACAGCGTCCGTGGGCTGTGGGAGGGGATTCAGTGGATGGGGAGAGTTGGTGATGGGGAACAGTGTCCGTGGGCTGTGGGAGGGGATTCAGTGGGTGGGGAGGGTTGGGGACAGAGGGAGTATCTGTGGGTTGTGGGAGGGGATTCAGTGGGTGGGGAGAGTCAGTGATGGGGAACAGTGTCCGTGGGCTGTGGGAGGGGATTCAGTGGGTGGGGAGAGTTGGTGATGGGGAACAGTGTCCGTGGGTTGTGGGAGGGGATTCAGTGGGTGGGGAGAGTCAGTGATGGGGAACTGTGTCCGTGGGCTGTGGGAGGGGATTCAGTGGGTGGGGAGAGTCAGTGATGGGGAACAGTGTCCGTGGGTTGTGGGAGGGGATTCAGTGGGTGGGGAGAGTTGGGGACAGAGGGAGTATCTGTGGGTTGTGGGAGGGGATTCAGTGGGTGGGGAGAGTCAGTGATGGGGAACAGTGTCCGTGGGCTGTGGGAGAGGATTCAGTGGGTGGGGAGAGTCAGTGATGGGGAACAGTGTCCGTGGGCAGTGGGAGGGGATTCAGTGGGTGGGGAGGGTTGGGGACAGAGGGAGTATCTGTGGGCTGTGGGAGGGGATTCAGTGGGTGGGGAGAGTCAGTGATGGGGAACAGTGTCCGTGGGCTGTGGGAGGGGATTCAGTGGGTGGGGAGAGTTGGTGATGGGGAACAGTGTCCGTGGGCTGTGGGAGGGGATTCAGTGGGTGGGGAGAGTTGGTGATGGGGAACAGTGTCCGTGGGCTGTGGGAGGGGATTCAGTGGGTGGGGAGAGTCGGTGATGGGGAACAGTGTCCGTGGGCTGTGGGAGAGGATTCAGTGGGTGGGGAGAGTTGGTGATGGGGAACAGTGTCAGTGGGCTGTGGGAGGGGATTCAGTGGGTGGGGAGAGTCAGTGATGGGGAACAGTGTCCATGGGCTGTGGGAGGGGATTCAGTGGGTGGGGAGAGTTGGTGATGGGGAACAGTGTCCGTGGGCTGTGGGAGGGGATTCAGTGGGTGGGGAGAGTCAGTGATGGGGAACAGTGTCCGTGGGCTGTGGGAGGGGATTCAGTGGGTGGGGAGAGTTGGTGATGGGGAACAGTGTCCGTGGGTTGTGGGAGGGGATTCAGTGGGTGGGGAGGGTTGGGGACAGAGGGAGTATCTGTGGGCTGTGGGAGGGGATTCAGTGGGTGGGGAGAGTCAGTGATGGGGAACAGTGTCTGTGGGCTGTGGGAGGGGATTCAGTGGGTGGGGAGAGTTGGTGATGGGGAACAGTGTCCGTGGGTTGTGGGAGGGGATTCAGTGGGTGGGGAGGGTTGGGGACAGAGGGAGTATCTGTGGGCTGTGGGAGGGGATTCAGTGGGTGGGGAGAGTCAGTGATGGGGAACAGTGTCTGTGGGCTGTGGGAGGGGATTCAGTGGGTGGGGAGAGTTGGTGATGGGGTAGAGTGTCTGAGAGCTGTGGGAGGTCAAGGAGGAGTGAAGTGGGGACGGGGGAGGGTGGGAATGTGAAGTAGGGAAGGAGAGGAGTGATGGTGGGGGAGAGGAGGTTGACGAGGAGAGGAGAGGGAAGGGTGGGGGATGCAGGGTGAGAAGGGAGAGCTGACTGCCCAAATGAGAGTGCTTCCGCAGAGCCCAGCTAACAGTGACGGCAGGGAGAAGGAATGTGACCTTCTGGCTGCTCACTGCTGTGTGAGCTCCGGCCTCCGCATTCCTCTCCTCCGGAACGCTATGAATGATTCCATATGGATCCCAGACTATCAGGCGATCCGAGCTCTGCCGCACGAGGCAGGCCCAGCTTCTAACCCTAACCGCCAACTCTGAGCAGAAGGACACCTCCCCCACCCCCACCCATACCCTGGGCAGATCTGTAACCAGCAAACCCACCCCCCCCCCATGGTCGGGATCCGCCAGATACATCGGCAGCCGGACAAGAACACAGGCTATGACAGGTCGAACGTCAGTACTTTCTCAGGGAGAGGGAAGGAGAATGGGGCTGACAGGGTAACAAATGAGCCATATTCAAATGGTGGTGTAGACTTGATGGGCTGAATGGCCTCAGGTAGCGAAAACATCCATGTTCTATTTTCTAAATAGGGAGATAATTCAAATATCAGGGGTGCAAAGGAGTCCTCGTGCAGTAGTCCCTGAAGGTTAATTTGCAGGTCGAGTCAGTGGTGAGGAAGGCAAATGCAATGCTAACATTCATTACAAGAGGACTAGAATATAAAAACAAGTATGTAAAGCATTAATCAGACCGCACAAGGCATCTTGCGAGTAATTTTGGGCCCCTTATCTATGAAAGGATGTGCAGGCATTGAAGAGGGTCCAGAGGAGGTTCACGAAAATTATCCTGGGGATGAAGGGGTTAATGTACAAGGATAGCTCTGGGTCTGTGATGGCTGGAGTTTTGAAATGTATCCAATATCGAAAGGCCGAGATAGAGTGGATGTAGAGAGGATGTTTCCTGTAGTGGGGGGAGTCTAGGACCAGAGGGCACAGTCCCAAAATACATGGACATCCCTTAGAACAGAGATGATGAGGAAATTCTTTAGAGAGAGTGGTAAGTCTGTGGAATTCATTGCCATCGTCAACTGTGCAGTCAAGGTGTCAAATATAACGGGGAGAAGGCAGGAGAATGGGGCTAAGATGGATAATAAATCTGCCATGATGGAATGGCGGAACAGACTCGACGGACCAAATGGCCTCATTCTGCTCCTGTGCCCTATGGTGTT
Organism: Hemitrygon akajei; assembly: GCF_048418815.1. NCBI lineage: Eukaryota > Metazoa > Chordata > Chondrichthyes > Myliobatiformes > Dasyatidae > Hemitrygon > Hemitrygon akajei. Next base: position 7,264,464 of record NC_133127.1, on the reverse strand, counting down.
CTAAAAGGATCTCTCGACGATAGATGTGAACTCTTAACCTCACAATATACTGTACCTTGTTAAGGCGTTACACTGATCCCCGGCCTGCACTGTACGTTCTCTAACTTCAATTTACAAGCAGCCAAACAACAGACAATGGACAATAGGTGCAGGAGTAGGCCATTCGGCCCTTTGAGCCAGCACCGCCATTCAATGTGATCATGGCTGATCATCCACAATCAGTACCCCGTTCCTGCCTTCTCCCCATATCCCTTGACTCCGCTATCTTTAAGAGCTCTATCTAACTCTTTCTTGAAAGCATCCAGAGAATTGGCCTCCACTGCCTTCTGAGGCAGAGCATTCCATAGATCCACAACTCTCTGGGTGAAAAAGTTTTTCCTCAACTCCGTTCTAAATGGACTACCCCTTATTCTTAAACTGTGGCCTCTGGTTCTGGACTCCCCCAACATCAGGAACATTTTTCCTGCCTCCAGCGTGTCCAATCCCTTAATAATCTTATATGTTTCAATCAGATCCCCTCTCATCCTTCTAAATTCCAGTGTACACAAGCCCAGTCGCTCCAATCTTTCAACGTATGACAGTCCCGCCATCCCGGGAATTAACCTCGTGAACCTACGCTGCACTCCCTCAATAGCAAGAATGTCCTTCCTCAAACTTGGAGACCAAAACTGAACACAATACTCCAGGTGGGGTCTCACCAAGGCCCTGCGTTAACGACCAACACATCCTGAGCGTGTGCTGGGGGCAGTGGGCAAGTGTTGCCACACATTACTATGCCAGCTTGGCAGCTCCACAACGCCCTGTGTTCTGCTCTCCTTTTCGATATGTCGATGTGCTAACTGGAAGGATCTGTGTGGACACTATCGCAGTACGCTTGATGAAATACCGACTCCCAGTGGGCGGTGGGGGCCAGCGCTCCTGCCGACGGCTGCTTACCACAATCACGTTCGAGTCCACGAATCCCGGGATCTTTTCATCCTTGCAGATGACACCGGCGTCCTCCTCATGGGTGCAGTCCGTCATGCCCCACCCCAGGGATTTGCACTCGCTCACATCCTTCTCCGTCCCGCCACAGTCTAGATTGTCCAGCCAGACCCTTCCTGCAGAACATGGAGGCAGACGTCAGAACCATGGCGGGCTGCCCCTCCCCGGGCATACCTCTGGGTCAAGTGGCAGTGGTCGTGGTGTGGGGGGGCATGGGAGTAGCCCAGGATGGGGCTTAGGAAGAGAGCAGGTAAGGGAAGTGTCCCATTGGAACAGAGATGAGGAGGAATTTCTTTAGCCGGAGGGTGGTGAATCTGTGGAATTCATTGCCACTCCTGGCTGCGGAGACCAAGCCTTTGGGTATGTGGAGGTTGATAGGTTCTTGATTAGGCAAGGTGTTAACGGTTACGGGGAGAAGGCAGGGGAATGGGGTTGAGAGGGGTAATGGTGGAATGGCGGAGTGGACTCGACGAGCTGGATGGCTTAATTCGGCTCCTATGCCTTATTCCACTCCAGGGAAGGGCATCTCACTGCCCCTCTCCTCTACTGGGTGTGGGGAGCGTGGGGCTGGGGGAGAGGAGAGGCCGCCGTTGGCCACACTCACCGGTGCCCTTGCCGTACTTGGCGCTGTGCGTCCAGCCGGTGGCCGAGGTGAAGCCCAACATGCGGCAGAGGACCTTGGCGTTCTCCAGCTTGAAGTCGTCGTCGCAGATGGTGCCCCACTCGCCCTCGTAAAACACCTCCACCCGCCCCTCGTTGTGCTTCCGGGGGTATCCTGCCAGCCGGATCTGCACCTTGTCATGCCGGGGCGGTGTCGGGCTCGTCTGCTGCCCGCTCACCACCAACACCCATGCTCCCAGCATCGGCAGTGACACCCACGGGTGCCTCATCTCACCACTGTCAATAAGGAGACTGAGGGGAGTGGGCGAGGGGAGGAGTGGAGGGAAGGTGAGGGGGACGGAGAGACGGGAAGGGGATGGAGGTGGGGAGAGGGGGACAGATGGAGGAGAGAGGGGTGCGTGGAGGGAAAGACAGATGCTTAGAGGGAGAGAGGGATGGAGTGAGGGATAGATGGCATGAGGGAGGGATAGATGGAGTGAAAGAGGGAGATGGAGTGAGGGAAGGCAGAACAGAGGGAGAGGTGAGGGGGAAGGTAGGGAAGAGTGGAAGTTGAGTGATGGGGGAGACAGGAGGTGAGTCAGGGGTAGGGAGAGCAGAAGAATCAACATTTATACCTGTGTCATTAATGAGTTACCCCTCCCCGTCAATACCTTGTCTCATCGCCAATCGGGATATAGAGCGGAGTCACTGAGGTATTGAGCAGATGACCCTCGGGGTGGAGTGGGAGTGGAGGTGGCCCTGACACACTCAGTTTCCAGGAGTGAGGAAGGAGTAGAGGGAAGAGGGGCACAAGGTAGATACCAGATACAAGAGCATGAAAGAACATCCCACCAGGCTCAAGGACAGCTGCTAACCAGCTGTTACAAAGCTATTGAACGATGCCCTGGCTTGACAAGGTGGACTCGTGATCTCACTATTCACCTTGTTATGATCTTGCACCTTAGCATTTGCCTGCACTGCCCTCTCTCCGTAACTGAAACACTTTATTCTGCATTGTTTCCCCTGTACTACTCCAGTATACAGTACTGTGCAGTGCAATGAAATTACTTGTATGGTTGGCATGCAAAGCAAATTGGTACATGTGACAATAATAATCCAGTTTATTTCAGATACCCTGTCAGGCACCCCCCTCACCCCCAATCCTCCCACCGCCGAGCACATCTACATGGAACGTTGTCACAGGAAGGCAGCATCCATCATCAGGGACCCCCACCAACCGGAAAATGCTCTCTGCTCACTGCTGCCATCAGGAAGAAGGTGCGGGAGCCTCAGGACTCACACCCGAGGTTCAGGAACAGTTACTACTCCTCACCCATCAGGCTCCTGAACCAGAGTGAATAACTTCACTCAGCCCATCACTGAACTGACCCATAGACACACTTTCAAAGAATCTTTATCTCATGTTCTTGACGTTAGCTCTCCATTTGTTAGTATAATTACTTCCTTTTTTTTAATTTGCAGATTGTCTTCCTTTGCACACTGGTTGTCCATCTTTTTGTGTAAATCCTGGTTTTTGTTCTACTCCGAATTCCCACAAGAAAACGAATCTCAGGGTTGTGTATGGTGACTTACAGGTACTTTGATCATAAAATTACTTCGAACTTTTGAAAGTCTCCAGGGCTGAGAATCCCAAATATTTGTCACTTCCATGTGGGCAAGTTATGGGAGAGAGCAGAGAGACTCTGAGGCTGGTGGGGAGGGGGGTGGGGGGGAGACTTCACAGAAGGTTGCATATTTATAAGTAGGTGGTCCCAGACTTTTGAATAGTTTCCTAGTTTAAGATGGACTCTTGACCTCAGAATTGACCTCGTTATAGCTCAATGGTATCAGAAACCAGAGGGCAGAGGTTTGAGGGGAGAGGAAGGAGTTTAAAGAGGTTCAGAGAGGTAAGTTTTTTTACGTGGGAAGGGTGAAATCTAGCACACTGCCATTGTTTAAAAAGCTGTGGTTTAAGGGGAGAGATAGGAGGTTGAGAGAGGATTTGAAGAAAACTTTTTTTACACTGTATGTGTGTGTTGGGGGGGTGGGTTGCAATCAGGAAAACACTCTCTGACAGGGTGGCAGAGACCGAGACCCCCTGAACATAAACCTCAGAGCGGCAAAAGAGGTGGGGGCATGGCACTGTTGATCAGAGATAGTGCCACAGCTGCAGAAAAGGAGGACGTAGTGGAGGGATTGTCTACGGAGTCTCTGTGGGTGGAAGTTAGGAACAGGAAGGGGTCAATAACTCTACTAGGTGTTCTTTTATAGACCACCCAATAGTAACAGGGACATCAAGGAGCAGATAGGGAGACAGGTTCTGGAAAGGTGTAATAATAACAGGGTTGTCATGGTAGGAGATTTGAATTTCCCAAATATCAATTGGCATGTCCCTAGAGCGAGGGGTTTAGATGGGGTGGAGTTTGTTAGTCAAGTCAAGTCATCACTTTTTATTGTCATTTTAACCACAACTGCTGGTACAGTACACAGTAAAAACGAGACAAAGTTTTTTCAGGACCATGGTGTTACATGACACAGTACAAAAACTACACTGAACTACGTAAAAACAACACAGAAAAAACTACACTAGGCTACAGACCTACCCAAGACTGTATAAAGTGCACAAAACAGTGCAGTCATTACAGTAAATAATAAACAAGACAATAGGCACAGTAGAGGACAGTAAGTTGGTGTCAGTCCAGACTTTGGGCATTGAGGAGTCTGATGGCTTGGGTGAAGAAATTGTTACACAGTCTGGTGGTGAGAGCCCGAATGCTTCGGTGCCTTTTCCCAGATGGCAGGAGGGAGAAGAGTTTGAATGAGGGGTGCGTGGGGTCCTTCATAATGCTGTTTGCTTTGCGGATGCAGCGTGTAGTGTAAATGTCTGTAATGGCGGGAAGAAAGATCCCAATGATCTTCTCAGCTGACCTCAGTATCCGCTGCAGGGTTTTGCGATAGGTGTGTTGAGGAAGGTTTCCTGACACAATATGTAGATAAGCCTACAAGAGGAGAGGCTGTATGATCTGGTATTGGGAAATGAACCTGGTCAGGTGTTAGATCTCTCAGTGGGAGAGCATTTTGGAGATAGTGATCACAATTCTATCTCCTTTACCATAGATTGGCAAGGGATAGGAACAGATAAGTTAGGAAAATGCAAAGGGAAATAAATTTCCCAGTAAAGGGAAATATGAGGCTATCAGGCAGGAACTTGGAAACATAAATTGGGAACAGATGTTCTCAGGGAAACATACAGAAGAAATGTGGTAAATGTTCAGGGGATATTTGTTTGGAGCTCTGCATAAGTACGTTCTAATGAGACAAGGAAAGGATGGTAAGGTACAGGATCCTGGTGTACAAAGGTTGTTGTAAGTCTAGTCAAAAAGAAAAGAAGAGCTTACAAAAGGTTCAAAAAACTAGGAAATGATAGAGATCTAGAAAATTATAAGGCTAGGAAGAAGGAGCTTAAGAAAGAAATTAAGAGAGCCAAAAGGGGCCATGAGAAGGCCTTGGCAGACAGGATTAAGGAAAACCCCAAGGCATTCTACAAATATGTGAAGAGCAAGAGGACAAGACATTAGAGAATAGGACCAATCAAGTGTGACAGTGGAAAAGTGTGGATGGAACCAGACGAGATAGCAGAGGTACTCCAGTATTCACTATGGAAAAGGATCTTAGCAATTGTAGGGATGACTTACAGCAGACTGAAAAGCTTGAGCTGGAGCTTTTGGAAAGCATCAAGTTGGATAAGTCACCGGGACCAGACGAGATGTACCCCAGACTACTGTGGGAGGTGAGGGAGGAGATTGCTGAGCCTCTGGCCATGATCTTTGCATCATCAATGGGAATGGGAGAGGTTCTGGAGGATTGGAGGGTTGCTGATGTTGTTCCCTTATTCAAGAAAGGGAGTAGAGATAGCCCAGGAAATTATAGACCAGTGAGTCTTACTTCAGTGGTTGGTAAGTTGATGGAGAAGATCCTGAGAGGCAGGATTTATGAACATTTGGAGAGGCATAATATGATTAGGAATAATCAGCATGGCTTTGTCAAAAGCAGGTCGTGCCTTGCGAGCCTGATTGAATTTTTTGAGGATGTGACTAAACACATTGTTGAAGGTAGAGCAGTAGATGTAGTGTATATGGATTTCAGCAAGGCATTTGACATTGTACCCCATGCAAGGTTTATTGAGAAAGTAAGGAGGCATGGGATCCAAGGGGACATTGTTTTGTTGATCCAGAACTAGCTTGCTCACAGAAGGCAAAGAGTGGTCATATTCTGCATGGAGGTTGGTCACCAGTGGAGGGCCTCAGGGATCTGTTCTGGGACCCTTACTCTTCGTGATTTTTATAAATGACCTGAATGAGGAAGTGGAGGGATGGGTTAGTAAATTTTCTGATGACACAAAGGTTGGGGGTGTTGTGGATAGTATGGGGGGGGGGCTATCAAAGGTTACAGCGGGACATTGATAGGATGCAAAAACTGGGCTGAGAAGTGGCAGATGGAGTTCAACCCAGACAAGTGTGAGGTGGTTCATTTTGGTAGGTCAAATATGATGGCAGAATATAGTATTCATGGTAAGACTCTTGGCAGTGTGGAGGATCAGAGGGATCTTGGGGTCCGAGTCCATAGGACACTCAAAGCAGCTGTGCAGGTTGACTCTGTGGTTAAGAAAGCGCATGGTGTATTGGCCTTCATCAATCATGGAATTGAATTTAGGAGCTGAGAGGTAATGTTGCAGCCATGTAGAACCCTGGTCAGACCCCACTTGGAATACTGTGCTCAGTTCTGGTCGCCTCACTACAGGAAGGAAAGATGTGGAAGCCATAGAAAGGGTGCAGAGGAGATTTACAAGGATGTTGCCTGGATTGGGGAGCATGCCTTATGAGAATAGGTTGAGTGAACTCGGCCTTTTCTCCTTGCAGTGACGGAGGATGACAGGTGACCTGATAGTGGTGTATAAGATGATGAGAGGCATTGATCGTGTGGATGGTCAGAGGCTTTTTCCCAGGGCTGAAGTGGCTGGCATGAGAGAACATAGTTTTAAGGTGCTTGGAAGTAGGTACCTAGATGTCAGGGGTAGGTTTTTTACGCAGAGAGTGGTGAGTGTGTGGAATGGGCTGCCGGTGACAGTGGTGGAGACGGATATGATAGGGTCTTTTAAGAGACTCCTGGACAGGTATATGGAACTCAGAAAAATAGAGGCTATAGGTAACCTTAGGTAATTTCTAAATAAGTACGTTTGGTGCAGCTTTGTGGGCCGAAGGGCCTGTATTGTGCTGTAGGTTTTCTATGTTTATAAGGAGACTGACTGAGTGTAGGACTTCCATAAACAGGTACATTGGATAGCATAGATGATGGACCAAAGGGCCTGTTTCTGTTCTCTCTGACTGAATCTCTGCCCTGAACTACAAAATGGAGGGTGTGCGGGAGGGAACGGTTAGATTGATCGATCTTAGACTGGTCATGGAGCACTGCAGCGCAGAAACAGGCCCTTTGGCCCATCTAGTCTGTGCCACACCATTAATCTACCTCACCCCATTGATCTACACCCAGACCACTCCACACCACATCCCTCCCATCCATCTGCCTATTCAAATTCCTCTTAAATGTTGCAATCGAACCCTCACCCAACATTTCCACTGGAAGCTCATTCCACTCTCACGACCTTCTGAGTGAAGACATTTCTCCTCAGGCTCCCCTGAAAGACTTCACTCTGCACCCTTAACCCATGAGTGTAGGTGTACACTCACCCGACCTCAGTCGGTAAAGCCTGCTTGCATTTACTCACTCTATACTCCTCGTTATTTTGTATACCTCAATCAAATCTCCCCTCATTCTCCTGCGCTCAGGGGAATAGTCCGAACCTATTCAACCTTTCTTTATAACTCAATAGGATAAAAAGGGGCAGCACAACATCGTGGGCCGAAAGGCCTGCGCTGTGCTGTAGAGTCCTATGTTCCGCCCGTCTACCTCTGAAGCCCTGGCTCCCGTTCCAGACGGGGAAACCTGCTCGCTGTGTACACATTGTCAGACGAGCGATATTTTCCGGATTTCAATGTTCCGCTAAACCACAGGCCGTCTGCCTCACCCCTCCTCACACGCAAACGAGTTGCGGCTGGAGAATGGGGAGAGGAAGGTGGGGCGGGGAGAGAAGGGGGCTGAGAAGGGGAATGGGAGAGGGAGGGGGAGAGTGGTGGACGGGAGGATGAGGGGTGGGTGAAGAGGTGGAGGAGGGGGTGGAGGGGGGAGGGTGGGGCGTGGCTTCACTGGGAGGGGGCGTGAGGAGGGGAGCGGGGCTAGGAGGAAGGAGGGGACGAGTAGGAGGGAGGCGAATGGAGGAGTGTGAGGTTGAAAGCGGCACAGGCTGGTTTCCCCAGCTCCGTGCTGGCGGATGAATTAACACCCTTTCCTGGATGATTTCCAGGAGACGGACAAACAGCCGAGGAGGCTGGCCCCCAGACAGGATCAGGCTGGGAGGAGCCCTGAGCGTCCGAGAGGTGGGGATGTCAGGAGGCCCCAGCGAGAGGAGACCTCAGGCAGACGTGACCCACCCTTACACCGGGACCGACCGGGTGGGGGGGGGGGGGGGTGAGTGGAGACAGTTCGGAGTAGGAGGGTTCTGGGGGAGTCAGGTCAGTGGGGATCTCTGGGGTGCAGGGTTTCCCTCGGTGTGGGTGGCAGACTCATCCGTGGTCCCCAGACATGAGCAGGCGGTGGGGAGTCTCGGTGTTAGGATTACCCTCTGGGAAAACACCCCCCTAGTCCGGGGGGAGGGAGGGCTATAACGCCGGAAGACCTACCATTCTCATTCTGCCCTGGAGCATCACCACCCAGACCCCCCCCCCCCCCCACACCCACTACCCCCTCACCTCATCAGGGGAGAAGCACGAGACAGAGGGGTAGAATTGGGTTGCTCTGCCACCTCATCATGGCTGATTATTATCCCTCTGAACCCCATCCTCCTGCCTCATAACCTATGATGCCCTAACTAATCAAGAACCCATCACCTTCACTTTAAATATACCCAATGATTTGGCCTCCACACCGGCTATGGCAATGAACTCCACAGATTCGCCAGCCTCTGGCTAAAGAAATTCCCCAGCTCTGTTTGAAATGGACATCCCTCAATTTTGAGGCTGCGTCCGCTGATCCTAGACGCCCCCGCTACAGGAAACATCCTCTCTACCGAGACCTTCAATGAGATCCCCCCTCATTCTTCTAAAGTCCGGCAAGCACAGGCTCAGAGCCATCAAATGCTCCGCATACATTAACCCTTTCATTCCTAGGATCATTCCCGTTAACCCTCTCCAATGTCAGCTTATCTTTTCCTAGATGACACAAGTGCACTCTGACCGATGTCTTACAAAGCCTCACCATTACATCCCCATCTCATCCTCGCATCTCCCCTCAACCCTGATTCCTCCATTCACCCCAAACCCACCCCCTTAACCCTTCATCTGCCAGCCTTGAGCAAAAATCTGTTATAACAGCAATAAGCCATTCGGCCCCTCAATGCTGTCCAATTAGGGAAATTCCTGGAGGTCCACCCCCGACCCTCAGCTCGAGAGGGGTCCAGTTTCGATCCCTCGAGCTTAGGGCCTTTGTCCCTGGTCCTGACCCCGGGACAGAAGGTCTCTCAGTCGAATCGGTCAGTATTCCTCATCCTACCGCTGACCCACGCCACAGAGCAATCATCTCCTTCCTACTCTCCGCTCCTCTCACCCTGTCCTTTTCCTCCCGCTCCCCTCTCTTACTGCCCAGAACGGTGGTGTCCGGGTTTCCGATCCAATCCGATCCGTCCGGACCTCGGTTAGAGTCACAGCCCGTGCGAAGTCAAACCGCGGTGACGGGGAGACCTTAACCCCGACTCCGCTGCCGGGGCTCGGAGCCAGCGGCCAAACATCTTTCCTCAACCCTGGGAAAGACGAAATGATACCAGCAACGGTTCAAACCTTACCTCGAGAAATTCGCCAAATTCTGTCCGCGGCTGTCTCTGACTTCAGCTCCCTCTCTCTCCCCTCCCTCCTCCTCTGTATGTCTCCTCCCCCTCTCCGTCTGGCTGCTCCCTCTCTCCTTCCTTCTGTCCCTTTACTCCCTCCTTTATCAGCGTCCCCGTCCCGCCTCGTTGGCCATCTCCTCTCTGCCTGACCCTTAATCCCTCGTCCTCCCCTTCCTGACCCCCTCACCCATGATGGACACACTCAGGGGTGGTAGGGTGCTGTAATGCTGGAGTTTGGCTGCCGGGGGTGCGGACCCGCCCCCGACACAGACCGGGAGAGGAGGGGGGATGCGAAGCTCTTCCCCTCCCTCGGGGTCAGTGAGTAGGAACGATGGCTGCATTTCTCTAGTGCCTTCAATAACTCCTCAGCCGCCTCAAAGCTGGTGAGTGTGTGTGTTTTCGGAAGCGTCTCATCGCCCGTGTGCTGAAGAGCCTGGAACCCGACCCATCGCTTCCCTCCCCACAGTCGCTGCCCGACAACCTGAGTATTTGCCATTGTTTGGAGTTGTTTCCGGCGGCCGAGGAAGCCAATCGTTCCATGGATTCTGTGTGAACCCTTCATCCCCGCAGCACAGCAGGATCCTCCCCACAAACTCGGACGCGGTTCATCACGGTCGCTAATTTCCCCGGAACCCCCCACCCCCCACCTTGCGCCGTGTGTTCAGGGGCAACGCGACAGGGTTCAATACCCCCTGCTCTCTGAGGAGTGAGTTTGTACATTGTGTTGGTTTCCTTCTTCCAAAAATATACGGGTTAGTAGGTTAAATGATCACTTGGGCGGAGCGGGCTGTATCTTACATTATATTAAGAAGCCCCTACAATCAGTCTCCACACTTCCTGCTGCTTCACTCTGAAATCCCATTTTTTTCCTGTTATATCAGCTTTGCTGAATTCCCAGCCCTCCCCGAACTTCGACCTTGCTGCAGTTCTCTGGCAGCGTTAGATGTTTTTTCCATAGATTCAGTTTCCCCGGTAATTGATGGTTGGCTCGGTTTCCCTGTTGTGTCTGTTTGCAAATCCCTACTCGGTACAGTATTGCTCTCATTCCCGAAGCTGAGAAAAGGCCGTCTATGCACGCATTTAAAGTGAGAGCGGGTCATTCCACAGGCCAAGTGCAGGACACGCTTTGTTTTCCACAGAGAGTGGAGGGCGCCTGGGCTGATGGTGGAGGCAGAAAAATGAGGGGAATTTAAAGAGACATTTAGATAGACACATAACTTAGAGGAAAATGGAAGGATATAGACAATGTGTAGGCAGAAGAGATTAGTTGGATTACTCATTTAATTGGGTTGGCATAGCATAGTGGGCCGAAAGACCCGTTCCTTTGCTGTACTCATCTAGTCTCAGACCGTGGGACTAGCCGAGCTTTCCCAGTATCCAGCGCAGAAGACTACAGCGCTGTGTAGCAGAGAAACAGGCCCTTTGGCCCACTGGGTTTGTGCCGACCCCACTGGTTTGCATTACAGCGTCATCTATCGGACATTCGGCCCATCTAATCCACAGCGGCCACCCAGCTCGTTCCACTCTCTTGCGTTTGGCTCCAAGCTCCACACCATTACAGAGGCATATACAATCATAATTCACCGGGGATAGTCTTTTTGCCCAGAGTTGAGGTATCAAGAAATAGAGGATACACGTTTAAGGTGAGAGTGGTTTAAGTGGAATTTGAGGGACACTTGTTTTTAAACAAGTAGTATCTATGTGGATGGAGCGAGCTGCCAGAGGAAGTGGTTGAATAAAACAATTGGGCAGGTACATTGACAGACCAGGTGCAGGGGTTCCCAACCCGAGGTCACGGACCCCTCGGTTAATGGTGGGGGCCCACGGCATGAAAAATGTTGGGACCCCTGGTTTAGAGGGATATAACCCAAATGGGGGCAAATAGGAATAGCTTGTTTGGCATTGTCCAGTTGGGTCGAAGGGCCTGCTGTATGTACTTGCTCCATTCACTCCAGTACCTCTTAAAGGTGGTTACAATTCCTGCCTTCACTGGCACCTGACAGCTCATTCTAGGTACCAACTACCCCGTGTGAAGACTTACTGTACTCAAGACTCCTCCCTCTCACCTTCAAACTATGCCCTCTAGTTACAGACACCCCTAGTATGCCACAATATCTTTACTCGGATAAGGGGTCCAACATTCCAGTCTTAGGTTACTTGCCCTATCAGTCTCTGATTACACAGTAATACAACACTACAGCACAGACACAGGTCTTTTGGCCCATTGAGTCTATGCTGACCTATAATTCTGCCTAGTTCCGTTGACCTGCCCGTGGACCACAGCCCACTGTACCCCTCCCATCCATGTACCTATCCAAACTTCTCTTAAATGTTTCAATCGAACCCAGTGCATTGGCAACTCGATCTAAACGCACCACCTGAGAAGAAATCTTTCCCTCTGATTCACCTTAAACATTCCACCTTTCACCCATAACATAATACTTCTAGTTCTAGACTCACCCAACCTGAGGGGGAGAAAGCTTGTTTGCATTTACCCAATCTATACCCTTATAAGACGATAAGATATAGGAGCAGAAGTAGGCCATTCAGCCTATAGAATCTGCTCCACCATTCAATCATGTGCTGAACCAATTCTTCCAGTTACCTCCACTCCCCTGCCTTCTCCCCATACCCTTTGATATCCTGGCTAATCAAGAACCTATCTACCTCTGCCTTAAATATGCCCAGTGACTTGGCTTCCACAGCCACCTGTGGCAACAAATTCCACAGATCTAGCACCCTCTGACTGAAGTAATTTGTCCACATCTCTGTTCTAAACGGATGTCCTTCAATCCTGAAGTCGTGCTCTCTTGACCTAGAATCCCTCCCATGGGAAACAACTTTGCCATATATAATCTGTTCAGGTCTTTTAACATTCAGAATGTTTAAAAGATATTCCCCCCTCATTCTCCTGAACTCCAGGGAATACAGCCCAAGAGCTGCCAGATGTCCCTCATACGGTAACCCTTTCATTCCTGGAATCATTCTTGTGAATCCTCTCCAATGTCAGTATATCCTTTCTAAAATAAGGAGTCCAAAACTTGACACAAGTGTGGTCTCACGAGTGTCTTATAGAGCCTCAACATCACATCCCTGCTCTTATATTCTGTACCTCTAGAAACAAATGCCAACATTGCATTCACCGTCTTCACCACTGACTCAGCCTGGAGGTTAACATAGGAAACCTACAACACAATACAGGCCCTTCGGCCCTCAAAGTTGTGCTGAACATGTCCTACCTTAGAAATTACTAGGCTTACCTATAGCCCTCTATTTTTCTAAGCTCCATGTACCTATCCGGAAGTCTCTTAAAAAACCATTTCAGCCCTGGGAAAGTCTCTGACTATCCACATGATCAATGCCTCTCATCATCTTATAGCATTCCCTCCCCTTATCACAGAGACTATATATTGTGGCCCAACATTGTGTTGTGGTCCAACTCATTGAAGCACGTTCTTATGCTTGAGCTTACTGCGCCGTGGGAAGAATGCATGAAGGAGGCCTACGAGTGGAAAAGAGCCAATTATGAAGATCTGGAGAACAACTGCCAAAGAAGAGTCTGGAGAGCAGTGCTGGCCCGTGGAAGTTGGGTGTCGTGGCTTTGCAGGCTCTTGCTCTGCAAAGTATACACTGCACTTGGAATCATGGGAGAGAGGAGAGCCATTTCTACCATCACAGATGCAGCAGATCTGGATAAAGAGGGCAGATCCGTGGGTTGTTACTAGGCCACAGGCCGGGGTCTGATCAACCCCAGTTGGGTTGCCTGGGCGAGGATGTATGATGTTGAAAGACCCGAAACACCTGACAACCCCAGGTAACATCACTGATGATGTGCCCTAACTTAGCATCATGCAGATGTTTCTGTAAGAATAGTACACCTCTATCAGGTCACCTCCCATCTTCCGTTGCTCCAAGGAGAAAAGGCCGAGTTCACTCAACCTGTTTTCATAAGGCATGCTCCCCAATCCAGGCAACATCCTTGTAAATCTCCTCTGCACCCTTTCTGTGGCTTCCACATCCTTCCTGTAGTGAGGCGACCAGAACTGAGCACAGTACTCCAAGTGGTGTCTGACCACAGTCCTATAAAGCTGCAACATTATCTCTTGGTTCCTAAGTTCAATTCCACGATTGATGAAGGCTAATACACCGTACACCTTCTTAACCACACAGTCAACCTGCACAGCTGCTTTGAGCATCCTATGGACAAAATCCCTCCGATCCTCCACACTGCCAAGAGTCTTACCATTAATACTCTATTTTGCCATTATATTTGACCTACCAAAATGAACCACTTAACCTTTAGGGTATCCTACGCAAGGGCTCCCAAATCCCTTTGCATCTTTGCATTTTGAATTCTCTCCCCATCTAAATAAAAGTCTGCTCATTTATTTCTTCCACCTAAGTGCATGACCGTACACATTGTATTTCATTTGCCACTTCTTTGCCCATTCCCCTTAACTATCTAAGTCTCTCTGTTTCCTCAACACTACCCGCTCCTCCACCTATCTTTGTATCACAGGCAAATTTAGCCACAAATCCAGTAATCCTATAGTCCAATCATTGACTTAAATCGTAAAAAGCAGCAGTCTCAACACTGACACCTGTGGAACTCCACTGGTAACTGGCAGCCAGCCAGAATACGATGCCTCTATTCCCACTGTTTTCTGCTGATCAGCCAATGCTCCACCCATTCGAGTAACTCCCCTGGTGTAATTTCATGGGCTATCTTGCTAAGCAGCCTCATGTGGGACACCTTCTCAAAGCCCTTTTGAAAATCCAAATACACACATCTACTACATCTTCTGCTTGTAATTTCCTCAAAAAATTGCAGGTTAGTCAGGCAGAATTTTCCTTTCAGGAAACCATGGTGGCTTTGGCCTATCTTGTCATGTGCCTCCAGGTACTCTGTAATCTCATCCCTAACAACTGATTCCAACAACTTCCCAACCACTGATGTCAGGCTAACAAGTCTATAATTTTCTTTCTGCTGTCTCCCGCCTATGGAGTAACATTTGCAATTTTCCAGTCATCCAGTACAATGCCAGAATCTATCGATTCTTGAAAGATCATTGTTAATGCTTGCACAATCTCTCCAGCTACTCCTTCAGAACCCGAGGGTGCATTTTCATCAGGTCCAGATTTATCCATCCATCAGGAAGTTAAGCTTCCTGAGCACCTTATCAGTCGTAATTTTCACTGCACATACATCACTTCCATGACACTTTTGAATGTCTGGTATACTGCAAATGTCTTCCACTGTGAAGAATGATGCAAAATACGCATTCAGTTCCTCTGCCATCTCTGTATCCCACATTACAATATTTCCAGCATCATTTTGTATTGGTCCTAAATCTCCCTCAACTCTCTTTTATCCTTTATATAAAAACAGCTTATAGTATCTTCTTTGATATTAGTCACCAGCTTACTTTCATAATTCAACTTTTCCTTCCTAATGACCTTCTTAGCTTCCTTCTGCAAATTTTTAAAAGCTTCCAAATCCTCTATCTTTCCACTAGCTTTGTCTTCCTTGTATGCCCTCTCTTTTGCTTTTACTTTGGCTCAGACTTGACAGCCATGGTAGTGTCCTTCCATTCGAAATTTCTTATTTGGAATATATCTGTCTTGCACTTCCCTCATTTTTCGCAGAAACTCCAGCCATCTGCTTTGCCGTTCTTCCTGCTAGTGTCCCTTTCCAGTCAACTTTGGCCAGTTCCCCACTCATGCCATTACAATTTCCTTTATTCCACTGAAATATTGACACATTGGAATTTAGTTCCTTCTCAAATTTCAAAGTAAACTCCATCATATTGTGATCACTGTTCCCTAAGGGTTCCTTAACCTTAAGCTCTCTTATCACCAAAATTATGTGTATAATTTTGTACACATCCATCAAATCTCCCCTCATTGTCCTTTGCTCCAGGGAATAAAGTCCTAGTCTATTCAACCATTCCCTATAATTCAGGGCCTTAAGTCCTGGCAATGTACTTGTAAATTTTCTTTGCTGTCACCGCTCAGCGTCAAAAACTTGAAGGAAGACTGCCCAGCCTATCCAGGGAAGGAGGGAGAGAGTGAATCAGTGTGGCCAGAGCTGAGCAACAACTCACTGCTCCACTGTACATCCCACTGCAACTACCACCATCTCCCCACCCACTCCCCTCCTTCAAAACTCTACCCACACCACTCATTCCCTATCCAGCCATATAACTCAAGCCCTCCAATCCAGGCAGCATCATTGTGAACCTCTCCCAGTTTAATCATGTTGTTCCAGTCACGTGGTGATCAGAACTGAACACAGTACCCTGAGTGCACCCCAGAAACATCTTATACATCCCAAACACAATGTCCCAACTCTTTTACTTGATACCATAAAAATATCAAACACCTTCACCACCCTATAGACCTGTGTCTCCACTTTCAGAACTATGTTCACTATCAATTACAATATTCTGCCTCATTATAGGAAAGATGTGGGAACTTTAAAGAGGTTGCAGAGGAGATTCACCAGGATGTTGCCTATATTAACAGGCATGTCTTTTGAATCTAGGTTGCGTGACCTAGGGCTTTTCTCTTTGGAACACAGGAGGATGAGAGATGACTTGATGGAGTCAGATTGAGTCGTCAGAAACTCTTTCCCAGAACAGAAATCACATTATGGTGATTGGAGGGAGGAAAGTACAGAGGGGAAGTTAATGTGTGTGTGCGTGTTTTTTAAAACACAGTGGAATGCACAGTCAAAAGGTGGTGGTATAGGCAGATATATTAGGATCATTAAAAAGACGCTTGATTAGGCACGTGGATGAAAGAAGCATAGTCTATGTGGTCGGAACAGCATCAGGAGCCGAAAGCGCTGCACTATGTTCAATGTACCATGTTTTCTGTGCCTCTACCCAAGGTCTCTCCATTGTATTACACACCTGCCATTCACTGTGGCTACCCGAGACTGATAACTTCTCAAAAAGTACACCACTTTAACAGCCATAAACAATGGTCTAAAATCCCTCCCTCACCTTTGTAATTTGACACACTTACCTGTGTAGTTTGGGTTTCTGGCATGATGTCAGGGTGTGTTGGTGTCTGGACAGATCCCTTCTGTCACACTATGTATGGTGTGTGGTGAAATTCCTTGTGTCACACTGGGGTGCACAGTGAAATTCCTTTCTCCACCCTGGGGTGTGTGGAGAGTCTGAAACACTCGTTGTCAAACACTGAGTCAAAACAAACACATAGTCTGCAGATTCGCGGGAATATATATTTGCAATCTCTGCCGCGCCTCATTTTGTTCAAATCATCTTTGATCTGGTTGTAAAAACTTGATTCTTTTTATATATAAAGACATTGTGCATTCTATAAACTGTAAAATCAGCTCATTACTTGTTGAGCACCGAGTTTTAACGATTACCCAGCACTGTGACTGATATGGCACCAGGAGCGGCAGGGAGTGGGGCCCCACCACTCTCCACCCACGCCATCCCAGACACCGGGAGTCAGGAAAGCAGCAGGGATGGTCGTGGGGAGACCAGGAGGAGATGCTCTCCAGGTGTTTGACAGTTCAGGCGTTTTGGGGGGGGGGGGGGGGTGAGTAGGGGTGGCCCAGGTTTCTGGTGTGTGTCACGAGAAGCAGCATTTGAAAAGATTCAGAGACAAGGGATCCACTTGAGGCGAGGGTGTCATTACAACTGTGTCCATGTCCCTCTGTTAGGCTTCTGATTTGACGGAGGGGGAAATCACACTGTAGGCGATCTAAAGGAGCTTCCCAGCAGGATCCTTTTATGCTGTCAGACCAGCCAGGGGTGGGCTGAGGTGGGGGTGTATTTGGAAGGTGATTCAAAACCCCACCCCAGATCCACCTGTGGATAGGGCACTCCAGAAGCAGATGCTGTCAATGATCACATTGCTCAGACTGAACGAGCTGAATGGCCTTCATCCAGGGAAATAAGTGAAGCAGCTTTCTAAACTGTGGTCTAGGACATCTGGTCTGCTCTCTGAGGGAATGTGAAGTGTGCGTGTGAGACCACAGACATGAGAGCAGAATTAAGCCATTTGACCCATTGAGTCTGTCTGCCATTCCATCATGGCTGATTTATTATCCCTCTCTGAACCATTCTCCTGCCTTCTCCCTGTAACCTTTGACATCCTTACTAATCAAGAACTAATTAACCTCTGCTTTAAATATACCCAATGACTTGGCCACCACAGCAGTCTGTGGCAATGAATTCCACAGATTCATCACCCTCTTGGTGATCTCGGTAAAGAAATTTTCCTCACCTCTGTTCTAAATGGACACCACTCTATTCTGAGGCTGTGCCCTCTCGTCCTAGATTCCTCCACTATAGGAAACATGCCCTCTATCTAGGCCTTTCAGTATTCAGAATATATATATATACACACGTGGAGAGAGAGACAGAGAAAAAAAGTATGTGTGTACATCTGTTGTGTGTGAATGTGTGTGCGTGTGTCTGAGTGTCAGGAAACTGCTCATTCCAACCCCCCCCCCCCCCACATGCTCAGCGCCACCCTCAGCCCATCATTCCAAACTCCACGTGGTCTTCCAGTCTCTTGGACACTTGATTGCAGACCAAAGGCTCTCTCCGTCCCTGGTGTTGAACGAGGGAGACCCTGTCCAAATCACGAAAGATGGGCTTAAGGTCTGTCTGTCTCTCTCATACACAGAGGTGTGTCTTTCTGGGTCCGCCTGTTCGCCCCTTCCCCTCCAATGACCGACCTACCCCTGGGAGGGTGCAGGAGGGTGGCTGGGTACCTGCTGGAAGGGCAGTGAGAAACAGTTAGTCATGGGGCAGGGGGGTGGGTGGGGGCCAGGCAATTAACGACAATTACTTACACGGCCGAGACTAGCGGGCTGTGGCTCCCACCCTGCCCGCTCCCAGGTGCTTATAGATATTGTCAGGATGCCGGATCACCAACTTCGTTCTCTCCAGTTCAATACCCTGCAGGGGAGGGGGGACAGCAGGGAAAGAGAAGGGGAGAGAGGGAGTAGGAGATGGGGGAGAGAATCAGAGTGGGTAGACAAATCACCGCTCCCCCACACAACTCACTACAACCCTGCTCCCATCACCTCAATGGACCCCACCCCCACCCTCCCGTCAACCATCTATATGACCACCTACTCCCCCTTCTTCCCTTCCCATCCCCCTCCCCCCCATTTTTCCCAGCTTCACCCTGATCTCCACCAGCAATTGCGCCCTCACTTCTGTCAGGACCTGACCCCACCCATGACCTCCTGAACACCCCCAATGGCTGCTTTATGACCCAAACCACCTCACTGCTACAGATGGTGCGGATGTGATATGAATGTAAGTTGCCGTGGATCTCCGCAACCCTCTTCCCATTCTGCACTTGTATTGTGAGCAGGTCTGGGCCCCATATCTGAAAAAGGACGTGCTGGTATTGGAGGGGGTCCAGCGGAGGTTCTCAACAATGATTCCAGAAATGAAAGGGTTAACATGAGGAGCATTTGATGGCTCTGGACTTTTACTCACTGGAGTTTTGAAGATTATTAGGTTGGGGGGGGGGGGGGGAAAGGAAGAGAATCTGATTAAAATGTATCGAATACTGAAAGGACCAGAGGGCACAGCCTTTGAATAGATGGACGTCCATTTGGAACAGAGATGAGGAAGAATTTCTTTAACCGGAGGGTGGTAAATCTGTGGAATTCATTGCTACAGACTGCTATGCAGGCCAAATCATTTATGGTGAAGGTTGATAGGTTCTTGATTAGTCAGGGAGAAGGCAGGAGAATGGGGTTAAGAGAGAA